>NC_056737.1:1388102835-1388157835 GCF_019279795.1 Protopterus annectens
GTTCCGTTTCTAATTTGTATTCTTTTAGAGAAGATTTTATTGATATATAAAATTGTATAAGGGTTATTATATAATATTTGTAATGTTGAAATAAATTCTTGAGGTATACCAAAATATGGTAAAGTATCAAACAAAAATTTTAAATTAACTCTATCGAAAGCTTTTTGGGCATCAATTATCAGTGCATAGACATTAAGATTTCCTTGACGGGCATAAGAAATTAAAGTATGAAGTGTTAAAGTATTGTCAGTAGTTTGTCTGGCATTCATAAAACCAGCTTGTTCAGTAGATATTATTGAATCTGTTACCTTCTTCAATCTATTAGCTAAGATAGAGGTCAGAATTTTCATATCAATGTTTAAAAGTGAAATAGGCCTATAATTATCCGGATTATGAAGGTCTCCATTTTCTGTAGTATGAGAATTGTTCTGGATGTGTTAAAATGAGGATCATTAATTTTGTTGTTAATTATATAATTAAATAGTTGTGGAAGTATTTTGCCAAGAGTATCACAAAAAGTTTTATAGAACTCAGCCGGCATACCATCCGGTCCCGGTGCTTTATGAGATTTCAGTTTTTTAATTACCTCAGTTATTTCCTCAGAGGAGATTGGTTTAATTAAATCTACCTGAGAGTTACCATCTATTTTCAGAAAAATAATCTTTTGTAAAAAATCATTATTAGTGCTATTTGTAAGTAATTCCTGGTGATCACCATAAATTTCAGAATATATTAATTCAAAGACATTCATAATTTCCTCGGAATTTGTATATCCTTTATTTTCGAACTGTATTTCAGGAATAAGAAAAGGTATTTTCGTTTGGTTAATGATTCCAGCTAAGACCCTAGATGGCATTTGAATATGGTTAGCATACCTTACCAACATTTTATGTTCATGAAACGACAGTCTACTATTTTGGATTAAAAAAAGTTCCTTTTGACACTTTAATAATTCTGTTTCTCTTTGTTTGTTATAATTCCTCATTAAATCCTGATCTAGTAACTTAATTTTAGTTTCCAGTCTTTGTACATCTCTAGTTTGTATTTTTTTATAATATGTAGCTTTTTGGAGAAAAATCCCCCTTACTTGTGCTTTGATTGTCGCCCATTCAATATCAGGAGCATATTGCTGTTTAGAGACATTAACTAATAGAAGATTTAAAATAGCTTGGATTTCCTGGATTATATCATCTTTATTTAATAAGTTTGGATTTAGAGACCAATTGTAACCCCTGTGCGGTAAGCTGTTCCTAAGGTCTTTATTGAAACTTAAAGTAATTTTAGAGTGGTCAGATAAGTAACGAGCTTGTATAGAAAGACAGGAATCTAAATTAATTAATATCTCTGAGATCAAGAAAAAATCTATTCTAGACCACATTTTATGACAAGTAGAATAAAATGTAAAGTTATTTGTGTTAAACTGGTCATTTGCCTATTTAAAGGGATCGTATAATTTAAAATCCACTTTAAGTTCACTTAATGCTATTACTGCTTGATTATTAAATAATCTATGTGAACTTGATTTATCCAATTTAGGATCTTGATACACATTCCAGTCACCTCCTATAATTATATAATAATTAATATATTGATTTAAAATGGGATACAGTGATGCTATAAAAAACTGTTGATTATTACATGGTGCGTATATATTAAGAAGTAAAATAGGTTTGTCATAAAGGGTGAATGAAAGAATCACGTAGCACCATCTTCCCTCTTTATCTGTTTTAGAATCTAAAATTTTATCTTGTTATTGGTTTTTTATTACTATCGCAACTCCCGCACTATTTGTTTTACCTTCCGAGGCTACCACCTCTCTAATCCATTTCTTATTCTTAATACTTGCCCACCGATCATTGGTCAAATGAGTTTCTTGAAGTAGAATAAAGCATGCCTTTGCCTGCAAAAATAAATTAAAAAATAATTTCCTCTTCTTCAAGTTCTGGAGCCCTTTAGTATTCCATGAGTCTATATCCCACATACTAAGATCTTTACTTTATGTAGGTGTACTTTACATTTGACAAAATGTGATAAATTCAAATATGTTTGCAGAATATACATTTCCTGAAAGCATTCTTGATATCCCGTCCCACACCAGTGCTTACCCACTATACCCCTGGACCAGGACATACATAGGTATTTCACATTGTTAAAAATTGAACTGTTTAATAAGATTACTAAATATCTGTTCTTGACCTTAAAATATGTAAAATCTATATCATGCAAAAAACCTATAAATATTACATCTAAATCTATAAAGTCTAACCTAATCATTCCCTATTAAACACTACAAACATCCACTCTCTTGTTTTATCTATTTCGTTAACTATATATAAAAAAAATCTTAACAACATATATAAAATTTTGACGTTCCTCTGCATTTAATCTGAAATGTCTACCTAATTTTCATAATTTGCTGTGACTCACTAAAATTCTTCCAAAAGTAAAATAGCTAACAAGTTAGTATAATATATAAGAAACATTACTTAAAAGACTATAAAAGTTAATATTTAAACCTAAAGAATTCAAATATGTGACACAAACCAGTAATATGAAATACAATTATTAATTTGTATACAATCAACAATGCAAAGTACCACTTGAGAAATAAAGCAGAGAAAAGTGAATAAAAACCAGTTCGATATCATACCAGGATCCTTCATTGATTGTACAATCTAGATTATCTGAGACCAGAAATAAGAATAATTAAAGTGAAAAATTGAGCTACTTCTATTACTTACTGTAGTTATATAACAGTTTAGCAACTAACTAGTATAACCATTATATTTGTCAGTACTCACATTATAGTAAATAATTATATATAGCCATATCTATACCAAAATTCAATAAATCGGATTGTATACCTAAAAAGACAATGTATTTTACAGATGTTGAGAGCCTGAATTGAAATTTAATATAGTAATCGATCGATCTTTCACATTAATGAATAACCAACAGTGCAGTACCTCATACTATGTACTGCCCCTCTAGAACCCCTTCCCTTTCTGATTACTTACATTATTGGTGTACAGCAGTTAAAATACACTGCATTATACCAACTAATTTTAAAACTGCAACATGCAGTGTAATATTCCAGGTTCCAAATACGTCCCGCTTTTTATCTTCCTCATTACTTTATTTAACTAAATTCTATAGAAAATAATGTATACCTTGCTTTTCAATAAACTTACATTATCCCAACATATTTTGCTTTTACTCTTAACTAAGAAAGGCAAGTAAAAATAATTTTAAAATCAAATCGTAACCTTTTTGTGCATACAGTTAATGAATACTGTGAGTGAATATATTTGTAGTCCCTACACTAAACACAAGAATCAGCACCTATATAATAATTTTTTAATTTTACATGACACACTCTATCTTTCATCAGCTTTTCAGTAACCTTAGAAGAGTAATTATTACTAGACAGCTAATCTGACTAGTCATGAGTGTATTAAAAGAATTATTTTCTGTTAACTAATCTGTTTAGTATAGTCCTTTATACAGCCACATCATTAACTTAAATAATTACATACCTGAATAGAAAAGATGAAAACTTTAGTTAATTAAATACTTCAATGTATATGAAATATAAACAAGTGTTAATATTCCAGTCTAATTTACAATCTTCTTCTTTAAACAGCGTTTTTCAGATTTCCAAGCCTGGAAACAAGCCTTCGATTTCACGACGGGGGAACCTTTAAACGGGTGAACTTCCAGAAGCACCACCTCAATATCGTACCCTCAGCAGCTGCAGAAGCATTTCCTGTTAGTCCGTGGGAAAATGAAGCTCGTGAAAGATATAAAGACTCAGAAATGCTTCGCGAACGATCAGGAATTGCAAAACAGGTACTTATCTGATTAATAAGAGGCCTGGTGGCCTGAAAACCTAGAACAAAGAACCAAGAAGCCTCTAGTTGCAGCAAAAAAACAATCCAAGCTCTGGTGTTATGGCAGTCAGATCCGAAGACCAGGTTAACTTTCTGAAGCAGGCAAAGCCTTAAAAATCTTCAAAAAGGTAGATTTAGCTTCTTTTTTTGTTGTAACAGCATATTTGGAGCCATCGACTGTAAAAATAAGTGTATTGGGATACTTCATTTGAAATTTAATTTGCTTTTCAATAAGAAACTTGCAGTATGCTGATAATGCTTGTTTTATTTACAGAGGCAAATCTTGGGCCACAGAAACTTTGTTATTATGCCACATAATAAATCCTCCGTTCTTTTTTACAGTTAATATTATTGTATTTATGTTTTGGTAGTTAAGAATTTTAACATACACTGGTCTTGGTATATTTGAAGCTTGTGATTCCCTCAAAGCTCTATGGGCTCTCTCTATTATTATTTGTTTAGCCATATCAGAGTCATTGAACAGCGTTCCAAATATTTGTGTAATGGATGGAATTAAGTCATTGTAGAGAATATTTTCTGGTATCCCTCTGATAATTATATTATTCCTCCTGGATCTCGCCTCCAGATCTACAATTTTAGCTTGCATAGATTGGATATCCACATCATGAGTATCAGATTTTTTAGCAATCAGTGATATTTTGTCTTCGTTCTCAGAAATTCTAGCTTCAGTTCTGTCCATTCTTTCGAGGATTTGATTACAGGAAATGCCAAAAGATTGTACTTGGTTAGCTAGCTCTTTCAAAGCTTCTTGAATGGGTAACAAGGCAGTATTGATATCTTCCATGTTCGCCAGTTGTTCCGGTTTATTTTTATTCCCTGATTTTAGAAGTTCCTGTTGTTTTGTAATTTTTTGTCTTTTTGAAGTTAAATCTTTTTCTGGTGATTGAAGTTCTGATAATTTGTTTTTTGTTGTTGTTATATCCATGCTTTTATCTTCTTTTGACATTATAGATCAGAACTGCACTTTACTGTAATTTAAGAGTAAATAGACCAAGTTTACTCAAGAGACAGATCTTTTGTTTGACGCTCTCTTCAGAGTCAGTCACTCAATCATTTCTAATCCTGTTGAACTCTTTAATTTCTTCAGGTTCTTCCACCTCTCGTCCGATACTTGAATGTAATAGATTTTATATTAGCCAAACGTTGTTGTTAAATACTTCGTAGTAAAGCTTCAGGGTTAAATTTTCCTCAGGATAAATGAAGAGCTGTAGATGTGCAGTGTTCACAGAATGGCGGCAATCTTTGATCTCCAGAAATGAATCATTCTATTGCAACTAAACATAAAGAACATATACTGGGTCATGTATTAGTTCCAAAGCTTTATAGAACACTTATGATGAATTTAGCAGATAGCCGCGTGGTTAATGTGGTCATTTAAGAATGGATAATCCAAAAGCTAGAATTATAGCTACATTTTACTGACATAAAGATCGATATAGAAAATGTTCATTTAGCTTGCTTAGAATATCAAATGGCAGTAAGAGACAAATGGTTTAAGAGCCCTTTGATACGATTAGATGTTTAAGTCCTATTTGACAGAATAATAATACACATTGTACTTCAATTTGTAAAACTGGATAAAGGTCACTGGTATATCTGAGTAACCACTGATATGCAACAAAATATCTTGAGGAAACACCCTATGTAGACGATGTAAACACCACCTCACAAAAAATAGTACTTTTCTAGAGCAAGTCCCTGTTACTTTCTTAGTGATCAAGGCACTCATTCCACTGAATTCCAGAATAATGTGTGAACTGTGTCAGTATTTCTTTAAAGTGAAACAACTATCAACCTCTGTAAGACACTCTCAAACAGATGGGCAAGCTGAGAATGCTAAAAAAAGCTTTAAAGTCTGTGCTCCAGCAAGCTATAGAACTTTGCTCTAAGAGAAGTAACCCAAGCCTCTACTCATCTCAATGCTTGTTAGATATAGAAAAAGAATATGGGAGGTGCAAAACATCCATTTTAAAGTATACTAGAGAATTTTCAGACCTACAGGGCATCCAATTTTAAAGCATGATAGAGCGTTTACAGATCTGAATGATGGGTTAAGAGCTATGATGATTCTAGTAAAAGAACATATGGAAAGAGCTCAGAAGACACAGTAGGGAGCATATACCAAAATTCTCATCTCAGAAAAATGAAATCATGGGATAAAGTACTTATATTAGTACCCAGTACTGAAAACATGTTAAATATAGACTCTGGCAGCACTTTCAGTCATGTTGTTCCTACAGCATGCCACAGCAGACTGCACCACTACTTGCACCTCTCTAGGTTGGGTGAATAGGAGATGGCTATTTCACTCCTATCCCCACCTGCCAGATTATTCAGTGCCCATCATTATTTGAAGGCAGTTCTTCTGGGATATAATTCAGCTTTCAACCCTCTACCTGTCACCCTTTTCATTGTATCCTTATAGATTATGTTGTGTACCAATGCATACATTTTTGTGTTTTATTTGTTTGTATTGTCAGTTAACTTTCTTTTGCAGTCTGCACTTTGATTTCTTAACTATGTACAGTAAAATGTTGCCTAATAGTCACAATGCAATGCACTTCTGCAGTCATTAATATCTCTCTCTGGTTCCTGAGCCAGATAGCCGAATGACACCATGCCATCTTTGATCAGAGGATTCCATAAGCATTACTGAGTCTGTAACATCACTCAACCCTTTTAAAGCCACAGCAACAGAAAAAATAAAAACATTGCTTTAACAAGCCAAGGTGGAAATGTTCACAGGTGCTCTGCTGACCCAAGATAATCTGCAATGTGCTCTCAGGCTGTAATATAATAGTAAAATAAATTCTCATTTCAATGTGTTATCATCTATGAAATTATTAATTTCTAATGTCTAAGACACTCATTATATATTTTTGCCTTTAACCTCCCTACTGCTTCCATTGTGAATGAAACCTGTACATAGATGTTGTAGTGAAAATGTGTTTTCAAATACCATCATTACTAAAAAGCAATTTTATTATGTATTTGAGTGGTCAGAGTTGCATGTCCTGTGATACATACGTTGATACAGTTAGTTTACAGAAGACTGCATTGTCTGCTCATTACTGCTTACATTGTTGTAACTTCATACTTAATTCTTTGCGACACCGTGTGTGTGTGTGTGTGTGTGTGTGTGTGTGTGTGTGTGTGTGTGTGTGTGTGTGTGTGTGTTTGTGTGTGTGTTTGCTTCAAACAGCATAAAGGCCAGCAGACCATTATAACACTACAAGTTCTAACACCAAGTACTGTTAGGCAAGAATATCTGATACAAAATAAATAACATTTTAATTACTTCTTTGAAAAAATGATGAATATACAATTAAAATTAAGTGACAGCTTTGCAATAATCAAAAAAGTCTTAAGATAACATAACCTCTGCCAGTTACAATAGGCCATAAAAACATCAAAGAGTCAGACGACTAGCTAAGTGATCTTTCAAACCTGAAATGATGCTTTCCTATTTGCAAATAGAAAAATAGAAATTATCGGTGCTCATTAGAGAAATTAAATGCCACCTGCGTTTCTTACAAATGTCAGACTGTTTCATAATATTACCATTTCCAAGTCAATGGAGAAGGGTTAGTTGACTGTCAAGAGTGTGAATGTTTTTTGAAAACTCTTTAGCTGATGGTATTTCTCCCCACAAAAAAAGCACCCTCCTATAACACAGCATCAGTTTATTAATTTCTACTTTTGATTTTTCTCGGCATATATATCTGTACCTTTTACATGATTTATTACATGTATTCTACACATTTATATTATTTAAGGTTATGGCCTCCTGCTTTGAGGGGTGATGATTTGTTGAACTCTGCTTTCAAGATTTCTTGGACCCTGTAACTATATATTGTAAATACACAGCATTACACATGTCCCTGCCCATGTTTTCATTATTATAAGTTTGACTTTGCCTTTATTTGAGCACTCTGCATACACATTGCAACTGTACTACATTTTGACACTTTGCCCAGGTGATAGCTAAAAAAGCTCCATGTTGTGTCAGCTCATGTATGAAGCCAACAAATAAAAATAGAGCACAACTATAAAATGTTTAAATGATCAGAGAACTAAGTCAATGAAACAGAAGTCTTCCTAATAGTTCCAGTCACAGCAGAGATCTGTTTTCTTTATTCTAACATGTGTATTTAATAACCATAATATTCCCTGGGATAAAGACTGGATAATTTATTATATGTCAATAAACAAAACAAAAAAAGTCAACAAATATTGAGAACATTAAAACAATGAAAAAGAAGAAAATGAGCAGCCAAAAGCTAAATGTAACAAAAGGAGGTGAGCTGAAGCCTACCATATGTGGATTTAAGCTTAGGCATTTTATGTCCATTATTATTGCAGCAAAATATGTGTGGGGGTGGACGTGTGCACATGTATGTATCAGTGCTTAAAAGTTATTGAATAGCTTGGTGCAATTTACAAGTAAAACGCGCCCCGAGAAAGGCAATGCATACAATATTCAGATCATCACTGTGTAGCATTGCTTCTCGTATAACCACCTCGAAACTTATTTAACAAGACAGAATGAGCAGAACTAGTATCTGAGAATCCAAGAAAACATTATGGCCTAATAAGGATACAGTGCTTGCTGTCATGCTTTGTTACGACATTCCTGGCCTATAGCCATGTAGTTCTGATCCCCAGGGTCCTCTTTGTTCTCCCACAGCTGCTACCTCATAGACAAACAGGAACCCTGAATGACTAGGATTCTCTGGGTCTCTGTTGAAGGTGTAAGGATAGTGACTCTGATCCCTGAAATTTCGAAACTGAAAGTGAGAATGTGGGAGAGATGTATTAAACAGAGGTTCCCTTCCTCTCACCTAAAAGAAGTTTCCATTTTCACCACTTTCAGAGTGCAACACAACACACAACTCCATCAAAAATCTGACCGCAAGTGCTTTTTCAATGGACACATCACCTAACTCCTTCCTCACCTGCATAATTTCTACTTTGACAATCTGTTCTCACCTGCTGCTTAATTCAGATTTGTTTTTCTACTCTGTTAGTAATATTTACATATTTTATCAATTGTCTACAGGATTATCTACCTTCTGTGGTTACTCTGTGATTTTTTTTTTTTTGTGAATTTCTTCACATGAGCTTGGGCTGCAAATGGTCTTCCGTGATCAGTGTAGTACTTCAGTATACAAAATAAATAAATAAATAAATAAAATAAAATCAGAGGTTGTATTATCTTAAATTATTCTCCTTTTTTCAAGATAAATCAGTCTCAGAGTTGCTATTTAAGTAGCAGGCATATAGTCACACATTAGATGTTGCAGGGAAATTCCACTGCAAAAACACTTGAAAGGTGTGACAACTGTTTTCCAAATTCAATGTATTTCTATTTAAATCAAAGTTTATTTTTTGATGTTTCAGGAACCACACTAATGGATTTCACATTTTTTTATATGAAGCTGACTCTCCTACTTCAATAAGAGTTAACCTTTCAAGAAAATCTCTTCAGTCAAGTGGTGGAATGCAAGTAGATCCAGCTGTGGGTGGTAATTGATACTGCACTGCAGACACTGATTGTTCTAAATCAGTTAAATGTAACATAAACTGCATTATTCAATGACTGCAGATCCAGTTGTGGGTGGTAATTGACAGACATTGCACTGTAGAAGCTGCTTGCTCTAAATCATTAAATGTAACATAAACTGCATTATTCAATGACTGCAGATCCAGCTGTGGGTGGTAATTGAAAGACACTGCACTACAGAAGCTGTGTGTTCTAAATCAGTTAAATATAACATAAACTGCATTATACAACTACCCCCCATTAATATTCCAAAACGTGCACGCTGATTGGTCAATGTGCATGTTGTAAATCAGACTTATACTAATGGAAAAAGGTCCGGTCGCCCAGACTTTTTCCATTAGTATAAGTCTTTTTTTTTTTTTAAAGCAACGGAGAACACAAGAAGACGCTTTAGCTAAGAAGAAGCTACAGATTCACTTTCCCTAAATGTATTGTATATAGTTTCATTTAATTGCTAAGTATTTTCATATCAAAGCCAATGCAAAGGTGTAGTGCTTTTTAGAAACTATCTCGCTATGTTAAAGGAGTTTAACATAGCGAGACAGCTTTAAAAAAAGCAACGGAGATTCTCTGTTGCTTTTTTTAAAGCTGTCTCACTATGCTAAACTCCTTTAACATAGCGAGACACTTTGTAAAAAGCAACGGAGATCTTGCTTTCTCCATTGCTTCCACCCACAGCTCTGATGTACTGTGTAAGCGTACGCATGCGCAGTACATCAGAACTGCCGCAGAATACCAGACAGCTGCGGAAGGGCAGCACGGAGGCATTATACAATGCCATTATTTAAGAAAAGTATTTTTTTTCTTAAATGATGTCATTGTATAATAGCAATAACCCACTTCTGGGTGTGGGTAATTCTGGATTTACTCACGGTTGTCTTTGTTTGCCCACTCGGGCTTTGCCCTCGTGACCAAACCACACCAACCGTGGGTAAATCCAGCATTACCCACACCCAGGCGTGGGTTATTGCTAAATTATTCAATGACTGCAGATCCAGCTGTGGGTGGTAATTGACAGACATGCACTGCAGAAGCTGTGTGTTCTAAATCGGTCAAATGTAATATAAACTGCATTATTCAATGACTGCAGATCCAGCTGTAGGTGGTAATTGACAGACACCGCACTGCAGAAGCTGTGTGTTCTAAATCTGTTAAATGTAACAAACTGCATTATTCAGTGACTGCAGATCCAGCTGTGAGTGGTAATTGACAGACACTGCACTGCAGAAGCTGTGTGCTCTATATCTGTTAAATGTAACATAAACTGCGTTATTCAGTGACTGTATTGGCAACTGTTAATCTGTCAGTTGAATGAGTTCCAATTAAGTGAAAGAATCCTTACAAAAAGGATATAAGAGGTATTGTCCCTACTTCCCCCAAGGTTTTAGATTGTGTGTTTTCTATTTGTTTATTTTATTTTGCACTTTCATGAAATAATATTTTGTTGAAGTGCCACTCTCTGAAATGTATAATTCCATACAAACATCCTCCCACCCAGCTAGGTCTGCCCTGATGATCTCTCTATTATCTCTTGGAATAGGTGTTCTACCCCAATCTCTACTGGGTGTTTTGTGCTTACTGAAATATTGTTATCCCTGCCTAAAGTGTATTGAGTTCCAATCACACTGACCTGGCTGGCCCTCCATTTCGCTAGACTTCATTCCCAAATCCAAGTAAAGGACATTGCTGATTTACACTCCACCTCTGAGTCAGTGAGCCAGCTTTGCTATCACAGACTTGATGCACAATGTTAATGAAAGTGCCAATAATACACTGACAAGGGACTGCAGGAGTTAGTTATTAACATACATAATATGTGACAAAGAAGATGTCCTCTACTGTAGAAGAGCCTGTAGAAAAAGAAAATGAGAGACCTAAGAAACTCTTTCATTTTACATTTAACCTGGAGCATTTTATTAACTAAACTTTGTTAAAATGTTGCTATTGTAGCCACAGTAATGTAAGAAAATGAGTATACATGGCTTAGAAAATGCTATAATTTATCAAAATAATATGCTTTGCTTTCCTGATAAAATAATGCTGCTTATCAAAATAATTGTATTTTTTCTGCTAAGAAGAAGCTACAGATTCACTTTCCCCAAATGTATTGTATATAGTTCCATTTAATTGCTAAGTATTTTCATATCAAAGCCAATGCAAAGGTGTAGTGGTAAGTGTTGCTACCACATGTGTACAGGGAGTGGAAATCAAAGTCTGTGCCCATCTCCTGGTAAAGAATAATTTGTAGATGTTTACTGTGTTATTGTAGGATCTCTCTATTTTCCAGTTTTATGTTGATGACTGTAGTGGTGAACTGGGTACTGCTCTTGCCTCATGTATGTATTACTTTTACAGAAAGGTCCTAGAATAGGAAGGGAATAAAGGGAGGGGAAATGTTAAAAAAGTGTTTCATACTGAAGAAAGAAGTGACTTACAGAAAACAAGGCCTGGATTCACTATTCTTTGACATCTTCATGTCTAAAATTACAAGGGTCACTGAGAACAAGATCAACCTACCTGTTTGTGAATGATGCCAAGCTGAGTGAGGTTGTAGGGGTGTGGAACAAGCCTATGAATAGATCCAAGCAGACTAGCAGATTAGGTGGAGGAAAGGAACATGCAAAGCTCTTAATCTGAGCTTCTATAACATAAGATGAAGTACCAACTGAGTAGAGTAAGTGTGAGGTGTACAGAGCAAGAAAGGATGAGGCAGTGATAGTGACTGCATACATGCACCCGTCACAAACTGAGAAAGCTGTGCCCAAAGCCAATAAGATGCAAGGATGCATCTAAATGAGGAATGACATAAGGGTTATAGAGGTTGTATTACCAATCCACAGATCTGTTACCAGTCAATATAGTACTGTGTACATATCTGGTGTCTTTACAGAGAAAATTAAATCATACTGAATCATGAGGCTCCAGAGAAAGACGGCCATGGTATTAAAGGGCTGGTGGATAAGAGTTAAAATGAAGGAAAAAAAAAAAGTTAAACAGTGTCACACTTGTAAGATGTATGATATAGACATAATGTAATGAGGGGTGGTGTAATGTTAAAGAAAAGGGCAGTACTTCAATCTACACATTAGTAAGTACTTCTCAGAAACACTACTGGATAGGTATGATAAAGATATACTGATATTATGCATTCTGATATTTACATGACATCCTGTCTGTGTAAAATAAAATATATTTTACTATGTATAAAATGCAGTTCACACTTTTGAATCATACCTGTCATATGCATGAACAACAAATGAAACTCAAACACAAGTTATAAGAAACAATTTATTCCTATATCTATCTATGTATCTCCCCCTCTCTCCCTCTCTCTCTCTATATATATATATATACATATATACATATATATATATATATATATATATATATATATATATATATATATATATATATTTATATATATATATATATATATATATATATATATATATATATATTTATTTATATATATATATATATATATATATATATGGGTCTACTGCTTTTCATCGAATACCATGTATTTGAAAAAGAGCAGCAGGCCGCTCAGTTACGTGAATGTGCACTTATTTGAAAGTGCACTTTCGCGAACTCAGCTTCTACGAACGGATCCCACCACAGCGGAGGACAGCAGGAAAACATGCTATGTCCTCCACTGGGGTGAGGTAGTCACGGACCTTAGGGTTAGGGTGCAGGTCATGGTAAGGGGATAGCCCTACTAGCTATCCCCTTACCATGACCTGTGCCCTAATGCTAAGGTCCGAAACTACTGCACTAAAGTCAGTAGTAGCCCGTTCGCTGAAGCGGTTTCGCAAAAGTGCACTTTCGATTAACTGTACTCTCGCGTAACCCAGGGTCTACTGTGTGAGTTCGAAGAAGTGTATTTTTGAACTAATACAGTAGACCCATATATATATATATATATATATATATATATATATATATATATATATGTTTTAATGGGTCATTTGCCTATATCCCATGGACTTTTATTACAGGAGGTTTAAGGTATCACACTGAGAAAACTGTAGCTTGGCTAGAGTTTTCTTGTAGTTTTTACCAATTGGCTTGTCTGTGTGACATTTTACTTTTTGGTTTGGATGTTAGTTGGGATATTTTGCAGCCACCTTAATGGTTATGGACATCAGCCATGTGTAAAAATCTGGTGTTTCTAAAATATAGCCTAACAGTCCACTTATGCTGTATTGAGGTCATAAGAAGGCTGAAACATGGTTGTCCAGAGCTAGTGGGTTTTGGCTTTATTGGTATGAATGTATATTATACCTAATGGAAATATCTGGGTTCATACCATATTTAATTTGAGGGGACCCATGTAATGGATATTTAGGAGTTGCCTCAGTCTATTAGTAGTGCGGGGGACTGTCCTGGAGTTAATTTTCTTTTTCCCATCCATAGATCTAAGTTGTACTTGAATATTAACAGGGATGAACTTTGTGTTATGTGGATGGGGAGATTGTTCCTCAGCAGTGCTATCCTCTGCAAGAAATACCTGTTCCTCCAAACCATTCTGTTCATGTTGTAGTAGAGGTTTTTATCTGTACAGCAAGTATTTCTGAGGCCATATTACTTGCTGATGTGCAGTAAATCTATCAGTAATACGTCAAAGGATGACTTCTATGTAAGACAAAGGTCACCTGTTTAGCAGTCTGTAGGATACTGAGCATAGTGACATGACTTTGACTTGATCCATGTAGGGCAATTTACTTAGGTCTTTTATACGTTTAGAAAGGTATCTCTATGGATGACCAAATTGTTGCATGTATCTGGACAGATATATGCCAAAGGGGGTATTGTATTCAATGACTGGCCTAATGAGAACTGAAAAAGAGGGGCAGTGACATCCCTTGATCTAGACACCATCCCCTTGATTATAAGCTGTGCAATATAGAAGGACTTTATTACAACTATAGACATATGCTGGTCAAATGTTAGGTCATTGTCCACATAAGTTGCCAAATCCTGAACTAGTTCTACTCTTAGGGGCATATTGTCAACATAGTAGCTCTCTGGGGTAGATGACTTCCCAAAGCATACAGTAATGCATTTTTTGGCATTTAGTTTCAGTCATAATTTTTGCATCAAAAAAGGTTGATGATGATGATGATTCATTCTGGCACTGGTTATTTATTTTGGGCAAAACTTCCTGCAGGATGGCAAAGTCATTTGGAGATTCAATGACTGCTCCTAGCTTGCAGTCATCTGCAAACTTAGTCAACCATTGCACTTTGGTACTGGCTTTTACTTCAGAAAAGTAGATGCCAAACAGGAGAGGTCCCAGCACAGAACCCTGGGGGACTCCATTTGTGACTGGGTTAATAACCAAAAAGATCACAGGCCTACAGTCTCTGAGATATTAAGAGATGCAAAAAGCTCTGCCCCATTACTTAGTCTGTTATAGACTTTTGAGAGGCGATTTCTCTCACTTACTGCAACATTAGAAATCAGAATGTTGTGGCCCTCCTGTTTCTCTACAAGTCCAGTATGTCAAGCTACACTAGAAACAGGGGCCTAAAACTTCACTAACAGATAAACCTGACTTTCCAATATGTTTTATTTATAACCTAGTGCCTCCAAAACCTTTGAAATAAACTTCCCATGCATGTTAAGCCACGTGACTCACAATCTTCCTTAGTGGAGGACTGACCATTATGGCCCATCAGGATAAAGGAGGTGTGGCCTGAGGAATGATACTAGTAAAGTGAGAATAATCACTAGACTCAGTGGCCTTAGAATATTTATGAATCTAGGAGTCATGATTCAGTGAGTACTGGCTCAACTAAATATGTCTTCCTATACACACGCACATGTATGTATTATGTGCAAGGAAAACTGACCGATCATATTTCCGGATACCTGTGCATAAAACATGTTCAGTGCTGAGGGAAAGAAACTAGTACAGGACACCTAGACCTATTTGAGTCAAAAACTCTGTCTCTCACACAGACTTCAAAATCCAGCAAACTGCCACTTTCTTGAAAAGTCATTTAGCAGGGAGATCTGTGCAACACAGAAATACTCAAAAAAAAAAAAAAAACAGTAGATCAATGCAAAACAATATTAAACACCAGGAATATATATCCTCAACTAAAATTCATTACTAAATCTGCATAAAAATAATATTTGTTTGTTTGTTGATCGGGAAAGTCCAGATAGGTATTATACAATGACTGGCCATTAACATTCCAAAACAAGCACACTGATTGATCAGCCCAACCAGTGTGCCCATTGTAAATCCAAGCATCTTTTTTTCCATTAATATATGCCATAAAGATTTCACTTTATTCCCTTTAAAAAATAAATAAATAAATAAACTTGCAAAACCGGACACTTGAAACCAATGAGAGAGATGGGACAGACAAAAATAAAAAAATAATCAGGTACGTTATGAAAAAACTAGAGAAATGTACCTGATTATCCTTTTATTGTCTATGTCCCGTCTCCCCGTACTTTCAAACTGTCCCAATATCTTTAAAAAAAAAAACAGCAATGGAGCTCTTCCTTTCTCCATTGCTTCCTGTGTACAGCACCTGTCACACAGCAGTGATATACTGTGTAAGCGTGGGAACAAAAGTCCCATATGCATGCGCAGTACATCAAAAAAACAGTGGGATATCCTCGGAAAGTGGAAGAATACCACTGAGCTGTCATACAAAGACATTATTTAAGAAAAGTAAATAATTTTTTTCTTAAATGATGTCATTGTATAATAGCAATAACTGACTCTGTGGTGTGGTATATTGAAGATTTTCCCACAGTTGTCTTTGTTTAATCACTCAGACTTCACCCTTGTGATTAAACCACACCAACCATGGGTAAATCTTCAATATACTACACCAGTGTCATCGGTCATTGCTATAATATCCCATTTTCAGTGGCGGCACAGGGAAAAATCTCCATATAAGTTACCATATATTTACCAATTATAAAACACTTACATAGTATTAATGCAATCTGTGTGTCACCAGGACTGCAAAGAATTGTAAATATAGTTTACATATTCAGGGTGAACATCCATGCAATGGTACAAAACAGCTGGCTAAGCAGTAGCATTTCAAAACATAGGAATGAAACAGTTAGGTTAGCTGTTCAGAGAAACTTCCATATATAACTACATAGCTTACAGAAATGGTACAAAAAAGTTGTAAAAGCAGTTACATTAGAACATGAGTTGAAACAGTTACCATGTCTTCTTTGTTCCAGATGTTCTATATAAAAAAGGTGTTATGCAGTGTCAGGGTGAAGAGAAAGGTGAGGATAGGATAGGAGACAACATTACATGAGAAAGGAGACACTAATTGAGAACAGAAAAATCTATGGCATTAATTAACTGTAACATAGACAGTAAGGACGAGTGAGAAGGAGGGTGCTGTGTAATGGGTGAATACAGGAAAGCCAAAAGAAGAGGATGGAGGGGAAAGGATGAAAAGAAGATTTAGATAATTAGTTTAGTTTAAATGACTATAGATAATTATAGGTGGATTTAGCCTGGATTCGTGCATGAGTAGTGCCAGGTATTGTTTAGAAGCAAAGTTGCATTTGCAAATTAGGACGTTTGTATGTTTCTTTGGATGGAAACTGAATTCTAGAGTTTTGAGATGTAGTTAGAGTACAGAGAATCTTTGACATCATTATTAGACTTTGTTACAAGCACAAGGGATTAGTTACCAGATAGCAGGAGTATGAGTAACCGCAGACTCAGCATCCAGTGAAACAGGATACATCTGGTAGCATCCGCACTACAGAGATGTATGAAATCATATTTTATTTATTTATTTTTTATTTAACATTTGTTTGCCAGCATAGTCTGGCTGGACAACTGCTGTCCGTTTTCAGTGGAGTCCTGGGAAGAAAAGCTACAGAAATTACAGAAAGTGAAATAATCGAACACAAACAGCAACACCAGAACTGTTAAAACAAGGCAGTCAACTCACCGTCCCAGCTAGGTTTAAAAAGTAGCGTGCAGGCTTACTCGAATAAGGCAAAAATGGTGTATATCCAAAGATATATTTATTGAAGACAATCCACAGTATTGGAAACTAAAATCCACATGAACAACTGTTAAGCGCTTTCATCCGCTTATCGCAGACTTCTTCAGAACAGCTGATTGACTCACAATACAATCCTTTTAAAATCTTTTTGGCGCCATTCTGCAAATCAAAACCTGGACCATGTTAAAAGTTCTACTCTGCTGTTCTTACTTGCAAACTTCCTATCCTATAGTGGAGTTTCTCAAACTCAAGAAAGCTGTCAGCCACACTCCAAAACTGCTCCTACGACCAACTTATTACTCTACTTGAACTTTTATATTCCTGGTTGGAAGACAACAGGCTGTCCAAATAAATTCCAAAATAATACAAATTTTGTGACAATTTTATTATAACAGGTATTTACCTTATTATTGCACCCACTACTGTTGCTACAAAGTCATATGACTCAGTCATAGTCCATGTGAGTGTAAATGACTTGAGATGTACCTCCTTGAACTATATAAAGAGATACATGATTGAGCTCTCAGAATATGTCACAAGCAGGTATGAGCCTAGTATTCAGCAGCATTCTACCATCTCCAAGGATGATGCCACAATACCAGAAGAAAATGATTGACTTCAACAATTGGCTTAGCTATTTGTGTCATTCCATAGGGGTCCAATACTTGTCAGTCTGGGAGGACATGGTTGATAGGCAACACTTCTTTACCAGAGATGGTCTTCACCTGTCCCCTCTAGGCATTTGGATATTGGCCAAAATATTATCCACTCCTATATGCCATTTTTAGGCATTGCCAAACATACAAACCTTCCAACATAACAAAAGCTACTCAGAAGAAGCCAAAGGTGTTACTGCTCCATGCTAGGAGTCTCAACAAGAAACTGTACTCCCTGGAAATTTTTCTCACCCTGGAGAATGCCGACATCTGTGAAATTACTGAAACATGGTTCAAAGCTATGGAAAGCTCTCTGGCAGTGCAAGGCTATAATGCCTTTCATACATTCTGACCACCCACTGATCATGAGCAAGAAAAAGGCATAGGTGTATCTATCTACACAAAGGATAAGCACACCTCAAGGCTGGTCAGACAATATGACATGCTTGAGCTACTCCATGTGCAACTAAACATGGGAAAAATCCATTACCATATTCTTGCTAGATACAGGTTCCCCAACTTGAACCAGGGAACCCATACATCATACCTGAATTTACTAGAATCACTCACCATACAACCAGATACCATATTCATGGGTGATTTTAGCTACTCCTCCATTAATTGGAGGGCATACTTGACCACTAACATGCAGGTCCAAATGTTTTTTGAGTATGTAAATTCACATACCCTGGAGCAGCTAGTCCGTACTCCCACTAGGGGAACAAATATCCTAGATCTGGTACTCACAAATATGGGAGTGAGCTGTAAATCCCCCTCCCATGTGATGTCCTCACTGGTAAGATCAAATCAAAAAGCGGTCTCCATTGAAATAAGGGTAAAAATTAGTCCCCTACCTAACCGTAAAACTTTAAGAACTTCTACAAGGTAAATTACCCCTATTAAGGGACAACATAGCTAGTTTCCAAGCCCCCCAAAATTCAGAAAACACAGAAAACTATGTAGATACAAACACAAAAGCATTGTATGACCATAGATTCATAGAAGGTTACTAAGCTAGTAGCATTAAAGCCCTTACAAGCCTAGCTATGTAAATCCTGAGTTGCCTCAATTGTCTTAGGTTCGATGGATGTAATTCACAGAGTGCATCTGTGATAAACACCGACTACTCCTGTCTATGAGGGGCATGGGTGCCACCCACAGGGTGCATTTGCGATCTCTCATCCATTTGTCCAGGTTGCACCTGAATGGCGCCAGTGAGGAACTCTACTCCATGTTAGTTGGAAGTTTATTTCAGAATAGGGACAATCTCTGGGAGATATATCTGTCTCTCCAGCATGTTCTGTCAATGTCACAGGCTAGGTTAAGATCCCTAGAGTAAGTAACTCTTGTGCCTTTTGATTAGCGGATGTGCAGCATATCCATCAGGGCAGGGTCAGAGACTGTCCTGTAGGCCAGACACAAGTCAACTCTCAGCAGACTATATGATACAGAATACAGTGACAGGGCTTTCAGTCTATCTACATAAGTTATGGTTTGGAGGCCCTGTATTTTCATGGTGAGAAAACTCTGTGGTCTCTC
The DNA here is from genome assembly GCF_019279795.1 of Protopterus annectens. Taxonomy (NCBI): domain Eukaryota; kingdom Metazoa; phylum Chordata; order Ceratodontiformes; family Protopteridae; genus Protopterus; species Protopterus annectens. Next base: position 1,388,122,514 of record NC_056737.1, read on the forward strand.
CACCTGCTGCAGGAGTCTGGTGAGGTACATGCAGAAGGGAGCACTGTACTCTATTAATGGTCTGATGAGGGTCACAAGCAGTGCAGTTATAACATCCTTAGACCTGGATGTGATGCTCTTACTTATGAGATGCACAACTTAGAAGGCTTTCCTTCCCACTGTGGAAACTTGGTGGTCGAAGTTCAGATTGCCATCTACCTGTGTTCCCAGATTTTGTACTACAGGGTTTGAACTTAGGGGGTGCTGTCAATATTGTAATTATCAGGGAATTCCGCTTTGCCATAGGAGATAAAATGCACTTATTCGCATTTAGTCTTAGGCCATGACTTTGCCACCAGGCATTTGTCTATGTTAACCCCTCCTGTAATATGTTAACATCATTGGGAGACTCAATTATTTTATCAAATTTGCAATCATCAGCAAACTTGGTAAACAAAAGGCCATCTACTTTAGCCTGGACTTCTGAGAAATAGATTCCAAACAGTAAAGGGCCCAGCACAGATTCTTGTGTTATGTTACTGGTGATGGATCTACACGTAGAGGTGGAGTCACCAACTTTGGCAGCATGTGTTCTGTCGGTGAGCCAGTTGACTATCTATCTAGTGTCGTAAAGGTTAATCCCCAGCTGGGAGAGTTTCTCAATGATACTTGAGTGGGGGATTGTACCAAAAGCCTTGGCTAGGTCAAGCTAGGCAGTATGCACTATCTTACCTTCATTCAGGGCTTTGGTGACTTTCTCAAAGAATTCTACTAGGTTTAATAAGTATAATCTACCCTTAATGAAGCCAAACTGGGATGGGTCTAGAGTTTGAAGGACACCTATGTCCTTGTTGATAAGGTCCATGATGATTCTTTCCATAGCCTTGAAGATGAGGCTGGTTAGACTTACTGGTCTATAGTTCCCAGGGTCAATGTAAGGAGATTGCAGTTGCTGTTCTGTACTCTGCTGGAAGAAAGTAATTTCTCAAGATATGGTTAAACAGAACCCCATGTGGGTCTGCTAGGTCCTGTTTTAGATTGCTTAATAAACAACCTAGGATGTTATCTGGTCCCACTGAGACCATGTTTTTGGCCTTGGAGAGTGAAGATATGACCTAATCTCTAGAGATATTAGTCAGAGGACTGGTCTCAGCTATGTTTTTAGGTATGGCTGGTGTGGACAAGGGGGTGAAGTTTGCGCCAAATATGTCAGCTACAGGTTGGCAATTTCCTCTGGTATAGTATGAGTGGTACCATCTACTACCAGTTTGGCACATAACTGGGCATTCATTTTTAGATTTCAGATGTAGTTAAAGAATGCCTTTTGATTATCCTTAGTGAGGGATGATATTTTACCTTCATAATTAGTTTTAGAGGACTTTACAATATTTCTGATTTGCTTGTTCAAGCTGGGGAGGGAGTTCTTCCTCTGCTGAGTCAGTTCCCTCTTGTTCTTAGACATCAGTGTCTTCCTTTTGTTATATAACCTGTTTCTACTTGAGGTCCACTGGGGTGGCTTGTTTTTTCTGGAGGACCTGGTTTTAATCTGGTCAGGCACAGAGGCACAGGTGAGTCTATACAGTTGCTTAAGTGTTTAAACAGGGCATTTGTGTACACCTCTGCATAGGAGTCATTGTTGTCTGTGATTGAGGGAGGTATAAAACTTTTTATACCATTGCTTAGTAGACTGTAGTTTGCTTTAGAAAAGTGTTTTGCTCCTTTGGTTGTGACAGTTTCAATAGTTACTTAGAACGAGACAGATTTATGGTCCAGCTTTACCAGGGAAGGCATCACACGGGCAAAATGCAATGACACCACATGTTGCTGAGTATTAAGTCTAGGACATTTGAGCCCCTTGTGGGGGTGCAGACTATCTGTTCCAGAGTACTTGTATTGGCAAAGTCCAGGAACCTCTGGGCCAGCATTTTCATACTTATGTATGTCACCCAGTTGACGGAAGAAGAGTTAAATCTCCCATGGCTAAGGTGTTGGGATGTGTGAAGGGTGACTCCAATAAGTCAAAGTAGGTAGTGTGCTTTTCTTGGTTCATAGTGAGAGACCTACAGCTAACAATGATGTGGTAGGGTATTTTGCCTATAGTTAATTGGACATGGAGTAGCCTGAGACAGTCATACTATCTGATCAGTCTCAAGGTGTACTTGGCTTTAATGAAGATAGATACACCTCCACCTTTGGTTCTTTCATGCTCATTTTGAGATCTGAATGAGTGGAAGGTATTATAGCCTTGCACGGCCAGAGTGCTCTCTGTAGCCTTGAACCATCTCTCAGTGACTGCATAGATGTCAGCATCTTCCAAGGTGGGGAGTGCTTCCAGGGAGTGCAGTTTCATGTTTAGACTCCTAGCATTCAGCAGCAGAAACTAGCACAACCTTGAGTTTCTCTTGAATGGATTTTGTTACATCAGAAATTTTGTTGTTTTGACATTTCCTAAAACAGGCACTATGGGGGGAGGCAAGCCCCTATGCCAGTATCCGAAAGCCTAGAGAAGACAGGTGCAGACCATCTTTAGCAAAGTAGCATGGCTTGTTGACCATATCTTCCCAGGCTGACAAATACTGGATCCCCCTGGACTGACACCACAAGCTAAGCCAATTGTTGAAGTCAATCTGTTTTTATTTATATTGTGAAGATAGAATGGTGCTTAGGGCTAAAGTAATATCTGCCTGGTACACATAATCTGAGAGTTCAGTCATGTCTCTCTTCATATAGTCCAGAGAGATATATCTCAAGTCATTCACCCCAACATGAACTGTGACAGTCATAATGTTATTTGTTTTTGAGTGACTTGAGTGCATGTGTGATATGACAGATCCAGGTACCTGACAGGCAGCTAACCTTGACCTTTTCCTTGTCCAGCCTGGTGAGGGGGACATCTGTGTATCACACTATGGAGTCACCTATGACCAAGACATTAGGCTTTGAAGTGTTTTGCCTTAGGGACTTATTTGCTGAGACATTGGTGTATGTGTTATTACGTGTAGTGGTTTCTATTTGCATAGCAGTGTGTGCAAGTGGTTTACATTTGGGAAGCTTCTGATCTTTTGGTAGGCTTCTAGTGAGTACCTCTGTGTATGTGGGTTTGTGGGTCATGACCTCATTTTGTGTGAGAGGTAAAGTGTGTGTGATGATAACCTGTTTGATGTCCAGTTTATTATGTGAGAGAATTGATTCCAATTTCATAGTGTAATTACATCCTCACATAGGATATTTGTTTTTTTAAGAGTAAGTGGTTGTAAGTATACATGAGGCAATTACTTCATCGCCAGGATGCCCTTGTCAATCAAGCTGGCTGGTGAAATGATGGGAAACTGCCTGTCCATTATACCATATAACTAACCATATAAACAACTGTATAGAAATGGCAGTATCAGACTGAAATAAACCCAGGTCACATCACAAAAACAACCCACCCTGGTGGACCTCTGGTATTAATAGGTTGTACAACAAAAGAAAGAAAATCCTATCAAGAAGTAAGAAGGAATGTGCACAACAGAGCGAAAAGTCCATCATTAGTCTAAACAAGCAAATCAGGGAGCTAGTCAAGTCTCTGAAAGCAGACTTTGAGGTAAAAATAGCCTCCAAAGTTAAGAATGACTATAAGGCATGTTTCATTCATGTCCAAAATCTTAAGGGCAACACTCAACAATATGCAGAATTAGTTGTAGATGGCATCACCTATACTCAGTCGGAAGATATAGCAAATCTGCTGGTTGGCAAACTCAGCTCAGATTTCACCTCCTCATCACTCCCAGATTTCCCCTAAAGAAGCACCCTCCACCACTCCACTGCCAATTATCACCAAATAACAGGCTGACAGTATGCTCTCTAAAGCTAAGCATGGCTTCAATGAGGCCTGATGATATACTAGGTTGCATATTAAATGGCTTAAATCAGGCCTTATCAGGCCCATTAGGATCTCTATTTAACCACAGCTTTTCAGTCATATCTTTGCATAAATCAGGACCTTCTACTGACCCATGAAGTTATATACCCATACGTTTGACTAGTCTTATGTGTAAGCCATGTAAAGAATAATCATGGACCTGATTTGATATAGGAAACCTCCAAACACTGGAGCTGACCCAATTGGGCTTTGTCAAGGGTAGGTCATGTCTACTGAATCTGATGGATTTCTTTGAGAAAGTCACTAAGGTCACTGATGAGGGTAAAACAGTACATACCACCTACCTTCAATTGGCCAAGGTATTTGACACAATTCCACACTCAGTATTACAAATAAACTCACAAAACTGGGCATAACTCTATATGTCATAAGATGGATAGCCATCTGGCTCATGGACAGGACACATGTAGTTAAAGTGGATAAATCCAGATCCAGCAAGATGCCAGCCACTAATGGTGTGCCACAAGACTCAGTGCTGGGACCACTCCTGTTTGGAATATAACTCTCTGAAGTTAAGGCTAATTTGGAAGGCCTCTGGGTGACAAAGTTTGCAGACAATTGCAAGTTGGGGCAATGATTGAATCCCCCAACTACATAGACATTCTTCAAGAGGATCTACATCAGCCAAATGATTTGTGCCAGAACCATGGCCTAAAACTAAATGCAAAAAACTGCATTATCATTCCCTTTAGGATGTCAAATATCCCTGTAAATTACATCAATAACACACCCCTAAGAGTATACTCAGAGGTGAGAGATCTACGTAGGCAGATAGTAGTCTGAATTTTGACCACCATGTGTCCCTAGTGGTGAGGAAGTCCATCTATGTGGCACAACTATAAATAAAGGTTTTACACACATACCAACCTAAAAAAGCAGTAGGCAAACTCTTATATAAACACTCCATCGCCCATACTTGGAACAAACTTCCTAGAGATATATGTTCCACCATTCGTCCATTCAACTTTAATAGAAAACTCACACTTCATCTGCTTAACACCAAAATCTTTCCTTGTCAAGCCCCAACTTAACTCTTTTCTTCCTCTTGGGAACCATGTCTGTAACCCCCTCTCAACAATATATCCCCTATATTAGGGGATATTTCTCTACTTTATACTCATTCTGATGGACCAAACTCTTGTTGTAAATATGTAAATACATTTCTACTCTGTAAACTTAGGATAGATATAACAACTACAAGTGTTGCATTTTGCTGTTAAATTTCAATTATTATTGTATAACCAATTTCTTATCATACTATGAATGTATATAGTGTCATTTTTCTGTAAACTGTATGTTTCTTGGAGCTTTTCTCCTCAGGTCTCCACTGAAAATGGGCCACAAGCCCAGTTGGACTGACCCAGTTAACAAATGTCAATAAATAAATAAATAAATAAATAAAGGTATAGGAGCCAGAGCCAAAGAAAGTATAGTCTTGCTGTACTCAGTGCTCATTAGACCAATAATGAAGTGCAATGCACCATTTGGCATGTACTTGACTAGGCACTCAAAGCAGCTGGAGTGACCTCAGAGCATACCTCTCAACTATCCAGATTTTCACAGAATATCCAGATTTTTGCCTCATATTTTTGGTCTATTCCTCATACAATTTGTGGTTTTCTGAATTTTTGTGGCAAATCAGGAAGCACTGAATCACTAAATAATAACAAACATTTGAGTTTCAGAAATCATATCCTTCAGAAAATGCATGGGAACAGAAGATCTTTTATTGTAGCAACTTTATGAATTTTTAAAAGCAATATTTAAAATTTGTCCATATTTTGGGGGCTTTGTACCCCTCCCATTATTTTTGTCTTTGTTCAGATTTTTTGTGCAAAGAGGTTGAGAGCTATTGTTATAGTCATAAATAAATAACATTAAGAATTTGCCTTTTATGCCTTCAGTCAGGAACAACACTTCAGGATGTGCAAACAGAAATTTTATTCTTACAGGGCTGGGAGACAGTCTTCATAGGAGATGTCAAAATAGTCTCTCTGAAGAGAGACAAACTACATCTTTTATACATTTTTTATCAAAACTGATTATGCAGTTTTATCATGTTACAATGATTCTGACTAAAAAAAAACTTTGCAAATGCCCTCATCCCTCATGATTTTTGCCTCGGACTTCATGTGAACACCTTTCTATACATGATTCACTTGCTTCGAAGGGGACTTGTTTCTAACCTTGGATGTTTCAAACCTTCCCTAGCAACAACGCACTCCTAGTCTGGAGGAGTCAGGCTAAAAAATTTATTTTTGTAGTAACTAACATGCCTAGACTTCATGCTACACATACCTTTTCCTTATTACATATTAAAAGAATGCAGTTAGAACACAGTAATAATGTTTTGCTTAAGAAGCTGTATTTTTCCCAGCTCTGCATACAAATTATATTTGCTTTTTAACAATCATATTATAGCAACATTAATGAACTGAAATTAATATACATTTTTAATAACTAATTTTGTCCCATAACAGTATGCTTCACAGGTTGCAGTCAAAGAAAATACAGAGTGTAAAACAGCTCCTCCTATGCAGATAGACTAAAAGTCCTATTCCCTTAATCTGTCTCCTCCAGACTATTAAGGTGTGACCTATGTCTGACCTACAAGGCACTGACAAATCCAGCCCTGATGGAGCTACTACACATCAGCAAGTCAAACAGCAAGAGGTTAACTTGATCTAGGGATATAAAGTTAGTCAGAGAATTGAGCAAAACATGCTGAAGAAAAGTGAAACTTGCAGTAGTGTATTTTAATCTTCTGTCCAGATCTAAAGTTAGTCAGAGAATTGAGCAAAACATGCTGAAGAGAAGTGAAATGTGCAGTAGTGTAGTTTAGTATTTTGTTAAGTACAAACCTGCAGTTTTAAAAGTACTGTATTTTCATTTTTTCTTTTTCCTAATTGTGTGTTTCATTGAACAGTGTGCTGTGTGTCTCTGTGGTATAAGAGAGGGTGGTGGTCTTATCACATCTTTGTTATCTGATATTTAATAGCCTAGAGGGATTCCTCGATACTTTAAGTGCTAGCCACAAAGTTTGAGAAATCATTGTATGCTCAACTTCTGAGACACTTTCTTGGCTACAAACATCTGCATTAGAAGCTGAAGTTAAGTGAAACTTGCAGTAATGTATTTTAGTCTTCTGTTAAGTACAAACTTGCAGTTTTAAAATAACTGTATTTTCATTTTTTATGTTTCCTAATTGTGTGCTTCATTGAACAGTGTGCTGTGTGTCTCTGTGCTATAAGATGGTGGTCTTATCACTTCTTTATCTGATATTTAATAGCCTAGAAGGATTTCTCAGTACTTTAAGTGCTAGCCACAAAGCTTGAGAAATCGTTTTATGCTCAACCTCTGAGAGACTTGCTTTGCTACAAACATCTTCATTAGAAGCTGACGTTAAGTGAAAGTTGCAGTAGTGTATTTTAGTCTTCTGTTAAGTACAAACTTTCAGTTTTATAAGTACTGTATTTTCATTTTTCTGTTTCTTAATTGTGTGTTTCATTGAACAGTGTGCTGTGTGTCTCTGTGCTATAAGAGGGGGTGGTGGTGTTATCACGTCTTTGTTGTCTGATATTTAATAGAATAGAGGGATTTCTCTGTACTTTAAGTGCTAGTCACAAAGTTTGAGAAATCATTTTATGCTCAACTTCTGAGAAACTTGCTTGGCTACAAACATCTTCATTAGAAGCTGAAGTTAAGTGAAACTTTCAGTAGTGCATTTTAGTCTTCTGTTAAGTGCAAACATGCAGTTTTAAAAGTACTGTATTTTCATTTTTTCTGTTTCCTAATTGTGTGTTTCATTGAACAGTGTGCTGTATCTCTCTCTGCTATAAGAAGGGGTGGTGGTCTTATCACTTATTTGTTATCTGATATTTAATAGCCTAGAGGGATTCCTCTGTACTTTAAGTGCTAGCCACAAAGTTTGAGAAATCATTTTATGCTCAACTTCTGAGAGACTTGCTTGGCTACAAACATCTGCATTAGAAGCTGAAGTTAAGTGAAACTTGCAGTAGTGTATTTTAGTCTTCTGTTAAGTACAAACTTGCAGTTTTAAAAGTACTGTATTTTCATTTTTTCTGTTTCCTAATTGTGTGTTTCATTGAACAGTGTGCTGTGATTCTCTGTGCAGTTTGTTCCTCACCCACTCTCCCTGTTCTTGTGTTGGTATTAGTATTGGTGGCTCTGAAATTGCCTGCCCCTCCTGTAAGTCAGTATTAGAACACTTCTTTTGGGTCCATCTCATTTGCTCACTTAACCGAGTACTGTACGATCATATTCTGAGTCTAGTGTTCACTCTCCTTAATACAGAGAGAAGATTTGAGAAGGCCAACCTACTTAAGCTCTTCCTTCTTCTCTCCTTGCACTTAAAAAAATTGCACGTTATTCATCTGCTTTTACTGTATTTGTGTTCCTCCTACTTTATTTTGCTTTTCTTAAAAGTACTCAATGTTATTTATTCCGTTGCATTTATTACTGCTTAGTAGTAGCCTGATTAAATTGTAACTGTTATTCTAAGTATTTTGGTTAAAGCACTTGAGCTTTATACAGGCTGTTTTACATTAAGAAGGTTTGTGGTCTGCACTGTTGTGGCAGGACAGGTAGCTTACATCCTTCTAAGCTGGGAATTGCTGATTAAAGGCCCAGTGTCTGCTATTCTAAAAGTGTATTAGTTCTGGCTTAAGCACTTGGGCTTCACGACAGTTATTCTACATTAAGAGGGTTTGTGGTCTGCACTCTTGTAGGAGGAGAGGCTGGATTCTGCCTTTCTGAGCTGGGAATTTCTGGTCACAGGCTTATTGTGCCTGCTTATTTGAATTGTTTCTTTCTGAAATTGGTGCACCTTGTTGCTGTAGCATAGACCTTATTCAGGCCTGCTGAATCTAGCTTTGTTTGTATAACTTGAGCACTGATCCAGGCCATTTTTTTGGAGAAGGTTCCCCTGCACCCTAGTAGCAGTAGTGTGCAGTTAGAACTTGTCTGATTGAAGACTGCTGGAACAGGGCTCAGTTTTGAGCTTTTTTTCTGGTTAATTGGGTAACTTGTTGAAATCAGTTTGTTCGTTTTCTATTGTTTTATATATATAAAAAAATTGCACTTTATTCATCTGCTTTGACTGTATTTGTGTTTCTTCCTACTTTATTACTAGGAGCATTGACTACAACGCTGATCTGCGTAATATAACAATAAGTATCCTTTTCTGTGCATTTAAAGTGGGTTTTTTTTATTGTATCTGCTTTATTTTCTGAAAAAAAACAAAAAAATATACTTGTTTCCTGCCTTTCTAAGCTAGTATAGTCCATTTTTCAGGTTAGTGCTGAATTCAGGGCTGTGTTACAAATCTCTGTTTTTGCCCATACCTTACTTGGATAGAAGGAAGTTTCTCTGTTCACCTGTGAGAGTGGGGAGCTTTGAGCAGCCTATCTGTCCCTGGAGGAGTGGTTTCAGCCCAGAAATTAGTAGTTTATTGGCCATTTTGGGCTAATTTCTATCTCTTTCATTTCCCTGCTATAAATACCGCATTTGCCTGGTTTTACACGCCAGGCAGCGTCGGTCAGCTAGGGTAAAACTTTTCCCGGCTCCACAAAGTCTCCTCTTCAATTTTTACCTTGAAACTAGACAAACTTTCAACTTAAGCACTCAAGACATTCATTTCTCAGCCTGGCACTTGCTCAAAACCCATAGCAAGCACTTATAAACCCAAGCACTAGACCCTCCTGTACTGTACAGAAGGACAATGCTCTCTATTTAACCTTACCAGCCATCCAGTAAAACAGTTCACTGTACCTATCCAGGCATGTCCAAGGGCAGTTTCAGGTGTACTCTCCAGTCCAACTGGTGAATCTGGGCATTTTGAGGCAATGTTACAACTACCTCATGTACACAGACAACCCTCTCCTCCTACCACAAACACTAATACATGCTAGAGATGCAATTATACAGCCAAACTGTAGGATTAGCTCTCTCAACCCAAGACTGGATCAGACAGTCAAGAGGAGATGGGAAATACTTGCATCACACCACCAGTCTCAAATAGACCCATTAAACCAGCACTAGCAAAAAACACACATAAATACATGAAAACATACTTGGAGGTTCTAAATAAAAATCTGCAAAACCAACAGAGACCTCCAAAGCAAACATCCAAGCAACCTCCTCCCCCCCAACACAAACCATGAAACACATACTTCACAAAAAACAGTGTGCCATGCAATCACAGCCCTTAAGGCAAAATAACATACACAACATGCTAGTAATAGGTAACTCTATAGTCAGGCACACTGATGTCCCACTCACTAGGCTGAATAAGGAGAAGGTTACTGCTAGCTGCCTGTGGAGTGCCAGGATCCACCACATAACACAAGCACTCAGGTCATGCCAGAACAAGTACAAATATGACTCTGTCATTGTCCGTGTTGATGTGAATGACCTGAGCCGTACCTCCCTGGACTTCATGAAAAGAGACATGGAAGAGCTCTCTGATCAGGTAGCCAAGGCTGGTATGACCCTGACCCCGAGTAGCATCCTGTCCTCACCAAGAATGATACCATGGTATAATGAAAAAATTCTCAATTTCAACAATTGGCTAAGTTTCTGGTGTCATTAAAAGGGGATCCAGTGTCTGTCCACCTGGGATGAAATGCTCGACAAGCCACGCTGCTTTGCTAGAGATGGCTTGCACATGTCACCCTTAGGCTTTTGAATACTAGCCAAGGCTCTTGCCATCCCCATAGTGCCTTTTTTAAGCAAGGCTCAAAAGACAAACCCACCACCATAAATAGCACAAGTAACAAAAAACTGAGGGTAATGCTACTCAATGCCAGAAGTCTAAACCTCAAAATGCATGCACTCGAGGCACTCCTCACTATGGAGAAAATTGATATATATGCAGTAACAGAAACCTGGTTTAAGGCTCCAGAGAGCACCCCAGCACTACCAGGCTACAACTCATACCATACATTTTGGCCAGAGAACCCAAACCGAAACGCAAAAGGTGGGGGCGTATCCATATTCATCAAGGATACCCACACCTCCAGGTTAGTGGCACAGCACAATGCTTCAGAGATCATCCACATGCAACTAACAATGGGTAAAACTGCAATTCAAATTGTAGCTTGCTACAGATCACCCACCATGTCCCAGGACCACCATTCCATGTTTCTGGAAACACTGGGAAACATGAAGGTCATACCAAACACCCTAATATTGGGTGATTTCAATTACCCAAACATTAACTGGGAGAACTACTCAAGAACTAACTCCCTTGCCCAACATTTCCTAGAATTTATAAACTGAAATGTTCTGGTTCAACTGGTCAACACCCCCACCAGAGGTGACGACATATTGGACCTGGTCATCACCAACATGGGCAACCAGTGTTCCACACTGGAGGTTAACCCCTCGCTGATTAGATCTGACCATAAGCAAATCACTTTGGATATCCACATTCCGCCCCCACCCCCAGACAAGGAAACCACCATGAAAAACTTTTCAAAAGCAAACTTCACGTTACTTAAGACAGAGGTGGAAAGTTTCAAAGCCCCCATGCTGAAGGATAATGCTGTCCACGCTGCAAAATCCTTTACTAATACATTCTATGGGCACCTTCAAGAATGCATGGATCGTGCCATCCCAAGCAAAACCAAGACTCACTCCTCCAAGAAAAGGAAACCAGTCTGGTGGACTCCTGCCATAAACAAGCTATACAATAGAAGGAGGAAACTAGTACAGAAAAGAACAAAATCCCAAGAAGGGAAGACATCCCTGTTCAGTATCAGCAAGAAACTATGATCCCTCATAAAATCATCCAAGGTGAGCTTCGAAAGAAAAATTGCCAAGGACTCCAAAGATAACCACAAGGCATTCTTTAGCTATGTCAAGAATCTAAGTGGCAATGCTCAGATCTGCTTGGAGTTAGTGCTGAATGGCACAAAATACACTGAACTGACCAATATCGCCAACATCCTGGCAGACAGGTTCAGCACAAACTTCACCCCCCTCTCACCCCCAAAAGGGCCCATAACCATACCAGAAGAATGTAGAGTCCCTGAAATCACAGACACTCAGGTTAAAACAGCCCTCTCCAAAGCCAAAAACACATTATTAATGGGACCTGATGGTGTCCCAGGCTGCGTCCTATACAAGCTCAAAGACAAACTAACCCCTTACCTAAACACACTGTTCAAACTCAGCCTCTCCACAGGCTACATACCCATAGAGTGGTGCACAGTAACGGTTATTCCACTCCACAAAGGTGGAGCCACAACAGACCCCAAGAACTATCACTCTATAAGTCTGACTAGCTTGGTTTGCAAGGCTATGGCATGCATCATCATGGAACTCATTAACAGAGACATTGGGAACCTCCAAACTCTGGACTCTACCCAGTTCGGCTTTGTTAAGGGCAGATCATACCTCCTAAACCTGGTGAACCTCTTTGAGATAGTTACCAAGGCTATAGACAAGGGAAAGGTGGTACACACAACCTACCTAGACCTCGCAAAGGCCTTCAACACCATTCCCCATTCTGGTATTATAGACAAGCTCAACAGCCTGAACATAAACCCCTATGTCACAAGATGAGTTGACAACTGGCTCATGGACAGAACCCACATGGTGAGAGTTGCAGGAGCTAGGTCTGACTCTAAACCGGTTACAAGTGGCGTTTCCCAGGGCTCAGTCCTAGGACCCCTCCTGTTCGGCATATACTTCTCAGAGGTACAGGCAAGCACAGGGGACTATGGCTGACCAAGTTCGCAGATGACTGCAAACTAGGGGCTATAATTGACTCTCTGGCTGACACAGACATCCTCCAAAAGTGTCTCACTGAGATGGATACCTGGTGTCAAAATCATGGCCTCAAGCAAAATGCCAAAAAGTGCATAGTCATCCCCTTTGGAAAAAACAAAGTATCCAAAAACTACCACATAGGTAGTAGTCCCCTAAATACAGAAGACATAATAAGGGATCTGGGGACCCAAGTAGAGAGTAATCTCACCTTTGATAATCACGTTGCCAAAGTGGTTAGAAAATCCTTCTACATGGCCCACCTAATCACAAAAGGGTTCGCATCCAGATCAAAAGAGGTCATTGTGCCCCTCTACTCATCACTCATCAGACCCATCAAAGAGTACAACTCCTCATTTAGGATGTACCTTACAAGACACCTGCAACAGCTGGAAAGACCACAGAAGTACCTCACCAAGAGGATCACTGACCTCAAACAGATGCCCTATGCAGCTCGACTGAAGAAACACCAGCTGTACTCGGTTGCATACCGCCTACTCAGAGGTGATCCCTGCCTGACATACAAAGCCATGTCCAACCCAGAATTGATGGACATTATTCACCTAAAGAAAACCTTATCCCCTTGAGCCACACGCTCTAGGGATCTAAACCTCACCACAACAATAAATAGGAAGTGCTGGAGGGATAGATTCCTGTCCCAGAGACTTCCCATGCTTTGGAACAAGATTCCAATCTACATTAGGCAAAGCTCCTCGCTAACACTCTTCAAAAGAAACTTTGATGAGTGGATGGGAAACAGAAAGTTTACCCCAGGGATTACTTCAGTGACTCTGCTGGACAGAGGCACAGGGAACTAATCTAAGGGGGCGGCGAAAGCCAACACATTCTGGCTAGGCTTATAAATGCCTTTGGGCAGATAGCCTAGTACCTACCTATGAACCTATGAGATTGGCCCTTCTTTGCAAGAGGCTTCCTATTCACATTAAGCAGAGGCCTTTCCTGGCCTTCTTCAAATACAGTTTTGAACAATGGATGAGAAATCGCAAATTCCCACCTGGGGTGGTGCCTATGTCCCTATGGACAGAGGTAATCTGTAAGATACTCATTGCATAGGCACAAATTCACGTCATCATCTTGCCTCTAGGGGCCATATATTGGGTGAAATTGGGTTTTATTGGCTTGTCCTGTAAGGGCTGTTAAACAGTTAGCCTAGAAATATCCTGTTAACCTAGGGATCACTGTGTTGGGGATGTCTCTAAATTCAGAAAAAATGCAGTAAAATGTACAAGTGGTGCACGTCACAATAACCTTTATGAATTAACCCCACTGTGTGTACTGATCCATAAAACAGTTTATATCATGTTAGCTCAACAGTTATGTTCTCCATCCACTCCCTCACTGAGACCATATTAGTAAAAGAAATATCAGGACTGAACAAAAGCTTTCCTGTAATAAATTCTAAGGTGCATGCCTTTAATATTCTTGTGGCAAAAGAGAATTTAATACATCTTAATAATCTCCACATCTGCTAGCTTGTTTTCTTCTTCTATAGCTTTGTGGCAATTATCCATACTACTACTAAAAAGCAGCACTGTAAGATTGATAGTTGCATTTCCGAACATGTATGCGTACTAAACCTTAATATTATCACTGCAAAAACATATGAGATACTTGTATCTCTTATTCCATCAGCTATTTTAAAGAATTTTGGTCCATGCCTACTAAAATAGGAGTTAGATCTTCATTGCATTTAACATACGTCAGCTGTTACTTAAACTGCTCAAACAAAATCAATGTTCTGCCTCTGTTCCTCCATGTAAAGAAGATGAGATTGTAATATGTTTATGAGTTCTGGACAATAGTATTTCAGCAATAGTTTTGGGATAACATGAATTGCATTATAACTCTAAATAACAGCCACACACCCTCCCAGAAGTGTCTTTGCTAAATTTGAAATATACTTCTGATGGCTAAATACCATATTGTATTACGGCAGCTTTTACTATACTAGCTACAACATATGTATTCTGGTCTTCAGTACACCTTTGGAATTAGAAGCAGATAATACTAAAAGCATCCCGTTTTATTCCTACTGTGTATTCAATATAGCTGGACTAGTACGACATTTTCTTCTATACCAGACAGAAATATCAATGAATAAGTAGTGTCTCCATTAGCAGGAAACAAAAATGTGTGATGCAGCTACAACACATGATCTTGAGAAACCTCATTTAATAATGGGGCAATTAATACCTTGCTAAGGCGTATTAGAACGTTCTGCTTAATGGCACACCTGCACTTAAAGTTTAGTAGGTTTGCTTTAAAGAAGTATAGTGTGCAAACTTTAATGCAGTATACACTGTGTTGCTCTATTCTTAATTAGCAAAACTAAACTGATATTTATCAGTCAACGACTGGCAAACGTTTAGGGGTGCTAGAATAACATGCTACACAGTATTTGACAAAAGAGTTAACTGTGACTCAGTGGTAATGCATTGCAGTATACCCTGGAAGAAAGATGCTGTCACATTATATAATGAAGTCTCATGATGAACTCTGCTATTGCCAGTGCAGAGGATGGGGTTACATTATGAAGTCAGTTCATCAGCTTTAAGCATAACAAAATATGCAGAACTGTTATGATTTGACAAATGTAATGTGAGTGCCTTTCAAAACAAACTGAACACTAAATGAAACAAGGCACTTTATTATTTATTTATTTATTTATTAATACTATTTTTTTTCAGGTTTGCTACAGCATGTTTAATTAAAAATAAAGTGAATGCTGTTTGCAATCAAATCCATTTTCCACAAAAGATAAGAGCTGTGAATAAGATTAGAATCAAACCTTTGCTTGCTTTAATGTGTTGCTAATAAGTGTTCCACGCATCCTGTTCTCTGAAATTAGTGTAACATGCAAAGCAATGAGTACTTTATTTTTAAAACTGTTGCAGTACAACTGATGCAGAAATTCTAAAGGCTGCTGATAGTGGAATGACACAGCTATTAAGTAAAGTACCAAGTACTTCCACAAGCAACGCAATTCAAATTAAAAAAGTATTACAAAACTTTCAGCAAGCTCTGTTTCTGCAACTGCAGGATTGGCCTTAGTGGGTAGTGAATTATGTAGCTGTCATGGGTAATAATGCCTAGCAATAGTGACACATATGTTTACGTGTTTGTTATTATCAATTACATTTGTTTGAAAGAGTTACAGAAAAATCTTAGCTGCAGCTGGCTTATAGGCTCAAAATTAAAGTTTGAGCAAATAGTCTATGTATGAACTTAAAGTATTTATTTTATATCGTAATTATGATGTTGAATATGGGTCAAGAATGCAACAGTAATAAAAGCAAAAACGGATCCAGTGAACATAACCTGGTGAAGTGCTGTTTCTTTAAAATTAACCTGTACTTTGGAAAAACACAACAGGAACTCTATTTTTGAGGGGGCAAGCCACAGTCATCCCCTACATACAGAGCTGAACTAGGGACTCTAGAGGTTGCCACACAACCTAGAAAAATGAAATATATGTTTCCTAAGTTTTCAAACAACATGTAGATAGAAACCCATCCTCTAAGTCGTGCCAAACAGTTCACAGAAAATTGAGGAAGTGCTGTTTCTGGCAATATTTGATCTGTTGTAAATGTCCGCATGTGCTGAAGCAGGAGTATTTTCCACAACATAACCTGATATCATCACATCACTCAAATTATATTGCAAGCTTAGTTCTCAACATGTCGTCAATAGAATTTAGAATAAATCCAAAAATTTTTGCCTGACAGTTTGGTATAGATGATTAAAATAATGAGTTGCTAATCAGCTTTCTTGTAACCAAGGGTTTGATTCAGTCAGCCAATATTTGCCTACTGTATGACTTGCTGCAAGTCATCTAATCAGACCTTGTTTTCCGGGTTTTCTTGAAAAGAGACTTTTGAGTTTATTCATAGAATTAAAAAATCTGGGAAGGCTTTTTAAATATTATCATAGCTCTCAACCTTTTATTGCCAGATTTAATGAGAAAGTAAAAACAATTAGGTAAAAGGACCCAACTTTGCAGCACTTAGATACTATTGCTATTAACTTAGCACTTCTTAAAAATATCATATTTTAGGAGGCATGGAACAAAGTTCTTTCAGATAGCTGATGGAATAAGAGGAGTTGTAATGATCTGCATTTGCTGAAGAATATGAACTTTGTAGCAGTAGTCTCAAGTTTTATTTAATGACTTCATCTCTCCAATGCCTCACCACAGATTTTATGAAAAACAAAACAAAATTCTGAGTCAAAATTCAGGTACCCGAGAAAAATCAGGGACAGTTAAGTAGTATGATTGCAAGTCATGTCAGACATAGCAGATTTGCTGACCACTGGCTTCTTTTAGCATACCTCCTTTGTTATGCTATAACATCAGTTCACCATATTCAAACCACACAATGAAATATTTATCTCCACATCTATGAGTTTATTTAACACTTAAGCAGTTACTCATCTCTCTTGGTAAAAGATCTGGATTTTGTATGATGCCTAAAGATTCCTCCAGACTGCATACAGCAAACAAAAATATAAATAAATTAAAACCCAAACAGACCAGAGCAGCCTTAAGGTACACGCAACAGTTCTTGGCTTATTATCCATACTTGTTCTTAGCTGAAGATATGGTGGCAAACATTTATTTCTAATTTTGAGAAAATGAAAACCAGCCACATTTTATATTAACTGAAATGTGTACAATTTGTATTGTTTGTTTTTCACTGTTACCATACTACTTAAATATTCCGGACAAACAGAAAAATAATGGGGAGAATAAAGGCCAAATAAAGGGACAGATTTTTAAATAGTGCTACTATAAAATTAGAAAGTTACTAGAATAACAGCTTTTGCCTTGGCATGCATTTTCTAAAGGATATGATGTCTGAAACTCAAATATCCGTTGCGAGTTAGTGACTTCACTCCTCTGTGAGTTGCCAGAAAACTATAATTTTTATCAGGAGCAGGCCCAAATGTGAAGCAAAAATCTGGACATTCTGCAAAATTCTGAAGATTTGAGAGTCACGCCTGTTACTATGGTAACTTCATCACAGTCACAATACATTCCCAAGGTTACCCAGTTATCTATCTGGCAATATAAATAATGTCAGGAAATAACAGCATTTAAGTAAAACAACATTTTAATTGCACATAAAATGGCATTGCCACAAAAAATTCTTAATGGCTTCATCTGTCATCAAAACCTCAGTGTCAATTAGCATTCCAGATTCTTAGCATTATGGGAGACCAGATTCACTAAAATTACCATACTACATTACCTGACCTCAGTATACACAATCACAGAGCTGCATATCTTTTTGATCAATGCAATCACAAAGACAATATTTTGAAATGCATACAATTGCCAGTGTAAATAGTAGTTCAGATGTTACTCTAGTCCTTATGTTTGTGAGTACATCAGATCCAAAAAAGTTCAATGAATATTGCATCAAAAATTATTTTGAAATCAATGCTATCCTTCATGGCATGCACTGGTTGACACATTCTTAACAAGCACTGCTGGTAAAGATTTGAAACAATGTTTTAGCTTTATTTGATCGGGTGAGTCTGAGTCATGTAATAATTCTATTTACATTTTAGCTGAAATGTGTAATTGTGCTACCATAACTATTACATGGATATTGCTGTTTTCTTTTGTAGTTATGAATTGCAACACCAAGACAAACATTTAAGGGACGGGGGACTGTTATGTTTGTTATCAGTCTTTGGGTGTTTATTATTAATAATAGGCCACTGTTTTGTTTTATCAGAGAATTTTACAGGGCCTCAGGCATACTTTATCAACTTTACTGTTTACTGTTCACTGCACATTCATGAAAGGAATGCAGTTATGAATGCTTCAGATGAGGAAAGGCATAATACCTTCTTTGATGAAGGAATTGGTATAACCATGTGGGGTGACAACCTTTAATGATCTGGTCACATTAACAGTCACACACAGTGCCTGCCCAGCTGCAAATGTTACATTTTCTTTTCTACAAGGACTATGCTTTATAAATGTGGTCATGGGGGGTGGGCTTGTTTAAATACAGCAAACTGTCTAAATCCAACACCATGCACAGATGTCTAGAGGTATGTCATCCTCTCCGAAATAGCTACACTGAACTTAATGTCATTTTAATCATGGCTTTCTTTATGTGTTTGGTTGCTTGGCAGGGCTTTTTCTTAGATTAGGTGGCCATGGATACACAGGCTGCCTTATTTGTGTGCAGAGCTGCTGACCAGGGTTTGAGCAGATGACGGGGGTATTGAGATACATATACTGGATTGCCCAAGTGAGTAGCTGAAGTGCATGTTTCACACCAGCAGTGGAGGATTTATGTCATGCAAATTGGCTGACTCCTGCTAGTGGTTGCTGTGTAGATTTCATTTTGAGAACAGAGATGTGGGAGAAATTAACAGTGATGTTGAAGTGCACAAGTGTTGTGTAGTATTTAGTCTAAGAGAGTAGGCGGAGGGCAGGATACAAAAATACGGGACTGATATACTTAACTGAAGGGAGAAGGAAGTCAGGTGATTCCCATCAATCTGTCTAGGCTGCTATTTTTATTTAAAACTTGTTCTGTTGTGGAACAAATCAGTATTAGTTACTTAGAATTCAAATGCCTATGTTGATTTCTGACACTGTATCAAGCAAATGGGAATGATAGTAAAGCTATTTTGAAAGAGAAGTAAGGTATGTAACATCAGCTGAGAACTCAAGCAAAGGGTATATATCATTTCTGGTGATGAAAGGTTAAATGACTCCTTAGTGCAACAAATCATAACACTTAAATTCTTTGCTCAAGAGTCGGGGACAAAGCCTAAATAATGGGGATAAAAGGTCATCACATTTTTAAATATTACTCTAATTCGCTCAAACAGTTAAAAAAAAAAACAACAGGTTTTGCATTAATGTGAAGTATGAAACTCTAATACCTGGCATTATTGACTGACTGTTACCTTCAATGATTTACCAGAAAATCCAAAATACTGTGAGTGACAGAACAAATATTATGGATTATTGAAAGTTATGTCACAAAACTCAAGTCTCTAGGGAGAAGAAGAATTTTTTGCAGTGACTGTCAAGTCTGCTTGTTTTGTAACTGAGGCAAATAAATTCAATTCAGATTCAGACGCATATAAACTCATGGATGGAACAGACTGAGATGCACATTTATATATTATTTCTTAAGGTAATAATTTAACAAAATCTGACAGTGGTGTAGTTAATGTTAGTTGGTCTGAACAATTTACTCCTCAGTTGTAAAATTCTAAATAAAAAGAACACAACGTGATTGTAGATAGAGTAATAATATCCTGTAGTGATATTCAGTTTGTGGTATAATTCAGATTTGTTTTTTTGCTAAAAGTAGAGTAAAATAGAGAATCATCTTATCAGCAGCCTAGCTTAAAGTTATATATGAAAGCATGTCTGTTTTTTCTACAGAGTCTGAACTTACCTTTCCCCAAAGAACAAAATCCCAAATAAAACACAGACTAGGTCCTGTGAGTAATATAGCCTCCAGCTATTTCAGCAGTGTATGCAAAACACCAAAACACTCATTTACAAAGGCATATATATGCAAGTAAACATTTTAATTACATTTTCTAGGAACCCCTTGATACTTCCATTAGTGTTTCAATATACAAATTATTTACTGGTAGAAGTCTGACAGTTAACATCTGTGCATTAAAGTGAGCACACCAGAAAGAGAATACAGTAAAGTTAAGATACGTCTTATTAACTATTCATGCAGTTTACGTAAAGACATTTCTTGTGCTGACACGTCGTATAATTCATAGACTATTGAGAATTTTATTTCCAGTGTTGGTGATCTGTTCTTTTTTGTCATTTTAATAAGGGTAAAATGAAAACTGCAGCTCTCGTTCCACAATTTTTTCCTGCTGTACTGCCTGATTTATAACATAGAGGAGGTGGGGATAGCCATCTGTTTTTAAACCTGACATTAAAATGACATTGTTCAATGTGAAGACAATAAGGTCTTTCAGAAAGGCTTTTACTAAAGACAAGTTTAGTTGTGACATGTAGAATCTTTGCAATTCCCAGCCCAGGTACTCAGCATTAGTGTGTCACATTTTCACAATATTCAGATAACTGCTCGTGTTTCCCAGATGCCCAAATTACACTGACACTTGTATCAGGAACCAGAATCACCTTCGTAGTTACACTTACCCAAAAATAATATGTCATACTTGTGTTTCAGTAACCAGTGATATCCAACAGAATCCCCGGTACAGTGTACTAGACAGCTTATTTGCTATCACTGTACAAGCTCTATAAATTCAACTGTCATTTTGTGAGTTACTGGTCAAGTTTCTTTATCAAACCAAAGCTTTTGCTCCAACCCTAAAAACAAGCTCGAGACAAAAATAATAGGAAAAGAATCAGACTTTATGAAACTGCATTGTCTTTCTAGATCCCTGTAAAACTACGGAATGGTTACTCTCACTACTATAGCTTCTAGTGTACGTGTACTGCTGCTCTTTGAAAATGAGTTATGCTGCATCTGCTTATGATGTCTATAACAGGATGGCCTGTTGATCTTGTTCCTTATATTTAACAAGATTAGCATGTGTTTATTTTATGGTAGATCCACACAATAAAAGTACCTGCTCTAAAGGTAATGTACACAATCCTCCAATGAGTAAACCAGCCAGCAATATATAAAATTCCAAGTAAAACAAAACACAGTATTGCAGCAGGAAGCACAGCACACATAAAATGTCCACCAGGACTCGTAAATATATGAAATACTTTTAATAAAATACTTGCAGAAATTGATGGGTTCTTAAAACTAGCAAGGGAGTAGGGTATTATTAGTGATTCAGATCTATACCATCTAACTGTACAGGACCCCAAATCCCAGTATTTATACCTTCTACCGAAGATTCATAAGGATCTTCATAATCCACCAAGGAGACCTATAGTCTCAGGCAGAGGATCTCTTACAGAACCACTTTCACAGTTCCTAACTAAATACTTACAACCATTGTTGAGATTTATCAGAGCATGCATACAGGATACCACTCAGTTTTTGAACATCATTTTGGATATGCAATTGGAACCAGGTTGACTGTTATGCACATTGGATGTCACGTCCTTGTATACCAACATTCCACATTGGGCTGGTCTTTGTGCCCTACAATACTGGCTGGATAGAAGTGAACTGTATCAGCCTGGGTTTAATATGTTTTTGGTTTGTCTAGCTGAACATGTTTTAACCAAAAATGTTTTCTACTTTCAGGACCAATGCTATTGGCAAGTGCAGGGTACAGTCATGGGGGCATCTTTTACCCCCATTTATGCTGATCTATTCATGGCTTATGTGGAGTACCAATTGATTCATGATTCTGAGCGCAATTTGTATTTGCAGGAAAATGATATTTGGAGACATTACCTGGATGATTGTTGGTTGGTGTGGAGAGCTGATAGCACATATTTATATGAGTTTGTGGAATACCTTCATGGGAATAAGTGGGAAATCCAGTTTACGGTTCATTATCATACACATCAGATAACTTGTCTGGATGTTTTGGTTACTAGAAATGTGGATACACTTTGGATAGTCAAATTTTCCATAATTAGCCCCAGTTCAACTCATTACTTCATGCTTCTAGCTTTCACCCACAAAATATTATTAGGAACATTCCCAAACTGCAATTCCTTTGGTTCAAACGTGTTTGTTCCAACATGGGTATATATGAACAATACAGAAGTGATTTTGTACAAAGATTCAAAAATAGAGGTTATAAACATGGTCATATTATTACTGCTAGCAACTGGGCCTCCAGCCAGAATAGGCAGGATCTGTTGAGATACAAGGAATGCCCATTGAACAGTACACCGCATTTGAGGTTGGTTACCACCTATGGATGGAACAAAGGAGTGTTTATAGATATTATCAACAGACACTGGAATATTTTGATGGCAAACTATAGGCTATCGAATATTCTTATAAATAAATGCCTCTTCTTTTAGAAGAAGGAAAACACTGGGGTCTCACTTTAGTTATTATAAGCATTATCAAAGTGCTTCCAGAATCCAACGACAACGAACCATTACAGGGGAGGTGTTATGTGGGTGTGCCCCTTGTGGGCACTTTACTCACTGTATTAGAGTAAATAAAACCAAACAGTTCAGCAGTAAAAATACTGGTATTGTTTATGACATCCAATTTCTGGCTAATTGTGGGTTGGACTGGGTTATATACTTAGTAACATGTACATGTTCTGCATTTTATATTGGCCAGACTTCCAGACCTCTACGCTTACGTATCAGTGAACATTTAAGTGGTGTTAGGAATAAAAGACAGTCCAATGCATTATATAAACATACACTCAAACATGTCACTGCCTCCTTCAGATTTACTGTCATTGATAGAATATTCAGTGACAAGACCAATAAAGCTGGGTGGCATACAATTTTGAATCATAAGGAGAAAAAGTGGATTATTAAATTGGGTGGGCTTTTTCAGCCTGGATTGAATGATCATATGTGATTAACCAATAGGCAGCTTTCATTAATTAATGTACTTGCTTAAATAATTTGGATGTGTATAAGCTTTGTTTAGCACTGAGGAAGGCTATTTCAGCCGAAACCAGTCTGGTTGGATTTGATGGAGGTTAGGGAATATTACCTTATCCCAACTGATACTTATGACTAATAAACATTGAGTATTTTAACTACACTTGAGTGCTGGCTTTTGCTTTTGGATTTGCTTAAGATCTGACATTGACAATGAAATTCTGAACCCAGGATTTAAAATGCTTAGATATGATAGACAACACAAAGAAATGGGTAGTTTAGCTGTCATTTACAAGGGATGTATACAATATACCCTCTTGCCAGTTTTTCCTTCCATACTCAACATACAGGGAGTTTCTCATCTTCTTGGTTCATAAATAAACCAAAGACAATTAACCTACATGAAAGTTATATCTTCTTCTTTCAGCTTTTTCACGGTTAGGGGTCGCCACAGTGGATCACCTGTCCGCTCGTGATTGGCAGTGGAGTTTTACGGTGTTGAATTGCCAGCCCGGCGCCCAACCTTCCACAGAAGGCACACACACACACTCACACCTAGGGCCAATTTAGAGTGTCCAATCCACCTACAACATGTCTTTGGGATGTGGGAGGAAACTGAAGCACCAGGAGGAAACCCATACGACCACAGGGAGGACATACAGACTCCGCACAGAAGGCACTCCAGCTGAGAATCGAACCGGAGAACCTCTTGCTGTAAGGCGGCAACGCTAACTGCTGCACCACTGTGGCCGCCCAACCTATATGAAAGTTATATATTTACCATAATGACAACTATGTATGGGTAGGTCAAGCATCCATAACAGAAGAACTAATACTGAAAACATCATGGCTACTTGTCAGGTAAAACTTTTCCAGATTGGTAAGAACCTTACCCCAACCCAAACTACACCACAGGCCCAAGTATCTATAGATCTCAGTATAGAATGTGAATGTATCTAACAATCAGAAAGAGAAGATAGGAAGTAATTCTATACAAGCTGTGTCAGAGGTGGAGGGATGTGGTGGTAATATTTCATGGAAGACTGGCCTAGTCTCGCAAACGTATCATTATAGTATGTGCATATTTTTTTTATATCTGATGAGAGGAGGCCCATAATTCTTAACACTGGGACAAAGTCTCAAGTAAATTCTCCTGGGTGGACTTACTTACAAGACTATCCCTCTAGCACAGTTATCTCAAAGGAAAATGAGATGTTCCCAACATATCTAGCTTATAATGCCTTGCAAAGTCATTGCAGGAATACCTATTTGATGCTGCAGCAATATCATCCAGAGCTGCATTCTGAATGAAGGTTGCAGCTGTAGCAAATGCTCTAGTGGAATGAGACTTGGATACATCAAAGAGAGTATTGTTATACTTATTATGACAACCTACAGTCAGATAACCATTTGGCAAGGGTAAAGTTATGTTTTCTGACCAACCGTTCTGTTGGAGAAGGATACAATTAGTTGCCTGTTCCAGTAGATAGCACCGGTCCTCTCAAGGTAAGATCTTAGTGTTGTACATCCATACAATGAATAAGATACTCTCCATGATTAAAATATTCTGGAAACAAGAGATTTAAGTGAATGGACTGTATAAGGCTAGTTTCTGTGGCCACTTTAGATATGAAAGATGAAGTCATTCAGAAAGTACCTCTGTCTTTATGGAATACAAGATTTGGAATATTGACTGAAATCATATGCATCTCAAATTCTTCAGGCAAATGTGACTGCCACTAGAAACAACCTTTTCCAAAATAGTAAGTCAACTCAACTTAAATGTAGTGCTTATATGGGGGAAATGGTAGTTTCTCCAGCATTAAGTACAAATCCTAAGAGGGTACAGAATCCCAAACGGGAGGTATGGAATGATGGTGCCCTTTAGAAAGGCTTTTCATATACATCCATATTAATGATGCCAGTAAAGATCTATATAATCCTACATGGAAACTGAATATCATTGCAAGATGGATTTAATGGGGGAACAGCTCAACCTTTTATCTAATACTTCAAGGAGATAATTCAATATAGACAGAATAGGAGCTGATAGGGCGGTCTAGTTCTCTAGTGGTAGCCCATAAAGAGAAGGAAGTTCACTTTTTTCCTCACTGTCTTGCAAATATTTCTCTTTTGAGAAAATTATATGGCATGAACTATTTTTGCAGAGAAAGAAGGATTATTGGCAAATAATGGAATTAGAAAAAGCCAAGTAATGAGTTTGAGAGAGTGAATACCCATATGGGACTTGCTTCACAGAGGAGTCATCAGATCTTCATTAGGCCATAAACTTAATGGCTTCTCAAACAGGTAAGGCAGAAACAGTGGGAACCATATTTGCTAGAGACCAAAAGAATGTCTTTTATGTTGTTGCAGACTTACATTCTGAATTAACCTAAAACACTACACCAGAATGAGCGCAAAAGGACTTCTTTACTGTTTTAGCATAATAACATTTTTCATATTAAAACTAACTTCATCAGAAAATACTTCAGCTTAAATCCCATGTCACTATATATATATATATATATATATATATATATATATATATATATATATATATAGATATATATATATATAGTACAAATTAACATTTCAACCAATGGCAATGCATTTTCAATTACTCCATAAAACACTGAGTGAACAACATTAAAAAAATGTAACTATTTAGCAACATCCTAACTTGTGGTCTCTAAAAAACATTTAATATTTACAGTTTCATTCAAGCCGGGGGGGGGGGGGATCAGCATTTAGCTGTATTTGCCACTCTATTTCTTTTTCTCAGTTTGATGTTTAAGTTCTCCACCCTTTTTGTCTTCTAGAACTTGCTCTAAAACAGCAAAAGAAAACTTTTTGCAACTATTACAGGAAAGAGAATGCCTGTACAAAGCATTGTTATAGCCCTTAGTTTTAATTACATAGACACGTTCTTTGATTCTGTCTCTCAAACTCCTAGTGGTCATTCCCACATAGAAGCTAGTACATCCTGGTCATACACTTATGTACACTACTCCTATTGAAGCACAGTTAAATCCTCCTGGAATTTTAATAGTGTATTGAAGGTTGTGCGTCAGGGCTGGTAACTCAGCACGTATAAATCCACTACCAAACATTAGCGGACTGGAGTTCCGCTGTGGCGACCCCTAAGCCGAAAGACACAACAAAATGGAATATGATTTAAAGCAATATACAGTCCTTCTTGTATGAACCTACATGCTGAATAACTATTACACTTGTAAGTACCCTAACTTTTATTGGTAGTGGGTGGGTGGACAAAATTTAGTAAGGTACCTTTCTAACAGTTGTTTAATACATATATTCTTCTTATAAACAAAAGAAGGTCTTTCTCCAAAGAGTCTATATAGTTCATTATTCCCAGTAATAATTTTCCAGTTATTAATAATTATTGTCTTGATCTTGTAGAAATCTACTGACATGTCTGTACAAAACCTAGGAATTTGTGTGTTCCTTATAACATTATTTGCAGAACCCAGCATGGTTTTACTTTTGTACCCTTTTAGAAGAATGCATGCAAACTGTTCTCTTTTAAAAATAATTTCTTGAGCAGTCTTCTCAAGAAAATCAGCTTGCAACCTCTAGCTGAATATTCAAATAAGGAAGTAATAACCAATGTAGTAACCACCCTGACTTTATTAAAAGAAACATAACCAGAGGCCAGTTTATCAGGACCACTTGTATAGTCAGTGATGACTAACAATTTCAGAAAGAAATTAGGTTCATTACTTGCTTGTTTGAAAAAGATGTGATACAATTTTATTTTTATACCTCTTGACTTATCTTCTTCAGCCATTATGCTTGGAAACGCAGCTGCTCCTCATGACTTCCAACCTGCATTGCTCTTCCAGAACCAGGAATCAGCACTTTACTCTACTTATCTGAATTTATTGCCCATGGTAAAATGTAAGTTGGTTGATCATAGCCTAGAAAGAATTCATCACAAGTGAAGAAAATGTTATTTACTACATTTGTGAAATTCAGGCTTATTTATCAGAATGTTATAATTTTATCCATGTACAATTCAGTTGCTTGATAAAACTGCTTGCATTAAATAAGTCAGAAAGCGTTCAGAAACTGTCATACACACAAGACTGTACATTTTAACCATGCAGTTAGAGCCACTGGTCCATCTCAGTGCATTTACATTTTTTTCTGGAAAAAAAACTGACTGGAACATTGCAGACCTCCCTCCAAACCATCACTTACAAGATGAAAAAGACATCACATTCATCAGTTTTATTGGTTAACGTACATCACTCTGGCCAAATGGAGTTGCATTTTTTAAGATTAAAAATGGCTGCTGTTCACAAAATAAGCTGAATGATGACCTAAGCTGCTTTGCGTGACTTTTTTGGCTGCTATCATCAGTGTACCACATAACCTCTCAAAGATCACCTCAGCCAAATGGAAAACAGGAATTGTCACTTCCTCCTCCACTGACACTGCATCACATAAAAAAGTGATATGAAAAATATTGAATTAGTTACTTATGGCAACTTTAACAATATAAATTTCACTAAGCAAGAAATGAATGTCAGGCCACACCCAGAAAGAAAAGTCTTCTTATGATGATACCAGATCACCATGATAAGAATTGCTGTTGGGGTTCGACTGATCGCGCCTGAGTAAACCTAAATCAGTTTTTCATAGTGCAAGGGGCAGTATTGAAAAGTTCTGAGTTGACTGCAATCCTGACAAAATACATGTTACTGTGCTGTATGCTTTTGTGCAACTGGTATGGAAAATAAATGTAACAATATGTCCAGTATCCTGAATGTTGGTGTCTGAAATATAGCACAGATCATTAAATTTCCTTACAGGATGTGTACGAATGCACCTAGAACACATCATGTCACCCCCTTTGCCTGTTGCTGGCTAATCAACAACAGACATGGAGACAAAGGCTTGGTAGTGCTTTTGGGCTATCGGATGAGCAGATTTCTGTTTTTTTGATCTTTCACCATTAAATCGCTTGATATAAACATTGTCTCTAGGTGATTTGGAAACATTGACTAATGTTGATCTGATACCTGACCCCATGTAAAAATGGGAAAAAGAGGTTGATGACAATGATGATGTCCACTGAGTTACCAACTTACGCCAATGAAGCACAGCAAAATTCACTTTCATTACATGATCACTCTGTTGGGAATCACAATAGCTGCTACTAATGCATAGTATAAAACTAACTATACAAATGGATATATCTGCAGAAACTGGACATCATGCATTGCTTGCTGCCTGCCCATCTACACCCCTAACCTTTCCTTTAGACCAGGCAGTTAAATATTTCATCCCTTTCAGTCCATTTTCAAGAGCCTTGATCCATGTATTAGTATTAGATCAAATACTAGTCGGTACCATATATAAAACACACACACACAGACACACACACACACACACACACATATATATATATATATATATACACACATACACATATATCTGTAAATGAGTATGTTGAGCTGCATATTACTGACTGTAAAAAGCAGTGGAAAACTTTCACCAAAACCCAGTCTAGTGTAACTTCCTTCAAGTGGTACCATGGGTCCTGCAGAGGCGAATGTCCTGCTATGGTGTCTGCCAGTGGACTATGATCACTGAGTCAGGCTTCACTGAAACCAGTGCCAACAATATCCTTCCTTTGGATGAGACATTAAACTGGGGCCTCACCTGCATTTTTTTTGTCACACCTTTTTGTTATTGTTCCCAGCCTGGCCCTCATGCCCCATCTCCTCTGAATTTTCCAAATAAATCTTTGCCTCCTGGACTTATTTCAGTATTGCTTTGGCTGATCATAAATTCAAGGCAATGGATCTCTTTACATCTGAGCATCTGTTTGGGAAGGAGCTATAGTATGACCGACCCATTTCCCCACCCTCCTCTGGCAATGTGGTTTGATGCTGAGTGCGAATTATGAGCTAACAGTATCATCCCACTTCCACAGCAGCTCATCCAGGTGCACTTCCCTCCCACTAACCATGCCCCATCTAGCAATTTCCCAAGCTTCCATGAAGGATTATCACCAAGAGACATTCACGTACCAAACCCCCCCCCCCGTTCCCTCCTATTCCATCAGTCACCTAGGGTACTAATCGAACTTGGGTCACCTGGGTCATAGTCACTAACTGAACTTGGGTCACCTGAGTCATAGTCAAGGCTTTATCCCTAACACCACAGGAGTGGCCTGCATACTTGTATAGTTGGCAGTAGCTCAGGAAGATGTAAAAGATCCCACAGCAGGTAACAAAAAGAGTAGGGGTACTTTATAAATATTTACATTAATTTTAAGTCATATTAAAAAACTTTAAATCAATTATTTACAAACTCATTTTTTACATTCATACTTAAAATAATTTATGTTATCAACAGAAAAGAAATTAACTAAACAGTGATATTTCTTTCATTTTTTCTTTTATATTTATCCTCTATCATCCTCACCCTTTCTTTCACAGCCATCTTCTTATTTCAAATAAACAAAAAAGGTGAAAAAAGTGCCTCAGTTCATACTAATAACCAAAAAATAAGATACTGGAAGGTTCACCAGATAAAACCACAAACTTTATTAGATACAAACTGTGAGAACACTAAAAAACAAATGCCTTAACTTAATCACGGCGTTTTCGTCAGTACAACTTCATCAGATGAGCATACCAACTTCTACCACCATTTTTATATAGTCCTTGATTAGACAATTAACAAAAATCCCAAGTTTAAAGCCACAGTACAACATTGTTAGGTGCATGAGAATAAAATACAGTAGATAAAAAAACCTTGTTAAAAATATTTTAAAAACCTTACTACTTAAAATCGTAATAATAAGTACATAATAAAAAAACTGAACTTTGAGCACAAATAAAACTGTAAGGTGCACACATATATATATATATATATATATATATATATATATATATATATATATATATATATATATATAAAATGCATAATGTTAAATATTACTCATAAAACTGAATGTCTTAAAAGTGAATATCGTTACATAAAATATTGTATAATATCTGATGAACCTTCCAGTGCCTTATTTTTTGGTTTTCTTCTTACTTCAGCTAATACACCATTCTCTTCCATTTTCTTGTTATATAACAAATTTTCACATTTTTCCACACAACACCTGTATTGCACAAACAGTGCATTACCCCATTTATCAATATCACATTTCTTTGCTTTGCATGTAATATCATATTTATATACATTTAAACCCTTTCCATATATTATTATTATTATTATTATTATTATTTTTATTATTATTATTATTATCCACTGTTAGAAATTTTATGCAATGTGTTGAGTCTTGTGTCATTTTGTTATCAATTCATGGTGTCTCCATATTCATAAAGGATATGCACACCTCCAGACTATTAATCTATTATGCATAACGCATCTGAGATACTTCAGGTACAGCTAACATTGGGTAAGATGGCAATCCAGGTCATAGCCTGCTATAGGTCCCCAACCATGTCCCCTAGACTCTCTCTTTCAAGGTCCAACCTAACATTCTCATACTATGAGAGCTCAACTACCCCTCCATCAACTGGGAAAACTACTCAAGCACCACTACACTGGCCCAATTCTTTCTGGAATTCATCAATTCTAATGCCCTGGACTGGCTCATTCTGCCCCCACTAGAGGAAGCAACATCCTTGACCTGGTCATTACTAACATGGGTGACCATTGCTCTACACCAATAGTCAAACCCTCCCTGGTCAGATCCAACCATAAACTAATCACTATGGAAATGCACATCTCACACACAACCCCCGCAAAGGAAACCACCTTGAAAAACTTCTCCAAAGCTGACTTTGGGCTCCTAAAAACAGAGATTGCTAACTTTACGGCACGCATACCAATGGAAAATAGCTGCATGACTCCCAAATCATACACCAATGCACTGTACGAACATACAAAGAAATCCATATGGAACTAGCCATACCCAACAGAACCAAGACACTCTCCTCCAAAAAAGGAAGCCAATCTGGTGGTCCCCTGCCATTAATAAACTCTACAACAGAAGAAAGAAAGTGTTGCAGAAAAAAGTCCCAAGACTGAATAAACTCCCTTATTAGCCTCAACAAAAAGTTGAGATCCCTCATCAAATCCTCCAAAGGCAGAATTGTGACAGACACTAAAAACAATCACAAAGCCTTCTATAGTCATATGAAGAACCTCCACAGCAATACCCAGATTTGCTCTGAGTTACTGCACAGTGGTATCTCCTATACTGAGCCAACAGATATTGCCATCATACTGGCTGACAGATTCAGTGCCAACTTTACCCCCCCCCCCCCAAAGGACCAATCACAATACCGGAAGAATGCCAGGCACCTAGCATTACTGCAGCACAGGTTAAAGCCACATTGTCCAAGGCCAGCAATACAACTTCCACGGGACTTGATAATATCCCTGGCTGTGTTCTACATGAACTACAAAGCAAACTGGCACCGCTTCTGTGTGCCCTGTTCAGTCACAGCCTCACCTCAGGCTTTGTCCCTACTGAATGGTGCATTGCTACAATCATCCCTCTCCATAAAGGGGGAGCGACTACAGACCCTGGGAATTATTGCCCCATTAGCCTGATGAGTAAAGCTATGGAGCACATCATCATGGACCTGATTAACAAAGACATAGGAAATCTCCAAACTCTAGACCCCACACAATTTGGCTTTGTAAAAGGGAGCTCATGCCTGCTCAACCTGGTTGACTTCTTTGAGTCAGTCACCTGGGCTGTGGATGAAGGTAAGGCAGTGCATACAGCCTACCTTGATCTGGCCAAGGCCTTTGATACCATTCATCACTCAGGAATTATTGATAAAATCACCAAACTAGGCATCAACCACTATATCACTAGGTGGGTTGCAAATTGTCTCACAGATAGAATGCACAGTGTAAAAGTAGCAGGTTCCAAATCAGACTTATGACCAGTCAGTCACGAGTGGAGTCCCACAAGGATTGGTCCTGGGTCCTCTCCTATTCAGCATCTATTTCTCAGAAGTCCAGGCCAACACAGAGACTCTGGCTGACCAAGTTCACAAATGACTGCAAGCTGGGAGTCATTATTAACTGTCCAAGTGATGCAGACATCCTACAGAAAGCCCTCACTGAGACCAATGACTGGTCTTGAATCCATGGCCTTAAGCTTAATGCCAAAAAATGCGTTGTCATCCCCTTTGGTAAAAACTCAGTTCCCACTAATTACCACGTTGATGGGAGACCACTGAACATTGAAGGCGTTATAAGAGATCTGGGGATGCAGGTTGACAGCAACCTCTCCTTCAACTACCAGATTGCCTTTGTGGTCAGAAAGTCCTTCTTTGTAGCACATCTCATTACCAAGGTTTTTGCATTCAGGAAGAAAGAGGTCATCATCTCTCTCTACTCTTCCCTCATTAGACCAATAATTGAGTATAATGCCCCATTTGGCATATACCTCACTAGACACCTGTAACAGCTGGAAAAGCCACAGAAGTACCTCAGGAAGAGGATCCTATGCATTAATCACATGTCCTACACAGGCAGGCTCAAAAGACTCCAGCTATTCTCTGTCTTATATCACCTACTTATAGATGATCTCTGCTTGACTTACAAAGCAATGTCAGACCCAGCTCTGTTAGAAATGCTACATCTAAATAAATCCCAATCCCTCCGCACCACATGCTCCAGACACCTCAACCTCATTACCACAATCAACAGAACATGCTGGAGGGAGAGGTTCCTCACCCAGAGACAGCCCATGTTCTGGAATAGACTTCCCATGCATGCCAAGCAGAGCACTTCACTGCCCGTCTTCAAGAGAAATCTTGATGAGTGGATGGGTAATAGAAAGTTCACCCCGGGGTTCACTTCAGTGGCTCTCCTTGATAGAGGCACTGGGAACTAACATCGGATGGCACAATGCCAGGGCACTTCTATGGGCTAGGCTTGTAACAGCTCCAGGGTCATTAGCCTAGTACACACCTATGAACCTATGAACTCCAGCACTGTTAAATTGCTTCACTTGGCTGTATATAATCCTGTAATGAACTCATTCCAATTGTATTCACAGTATGTAATACTGTTGCTATATATACTCCTGTAATGTACTCACGCCAAATGTATTTGCTTTATGTTATTCTCTTGTTATGTATCCACTGTATGTTTTGTTTCTTGTTACTTGTGGAGCATTTCTCCCCAGGCTTCCACTGAAAATGGGCTCTTTGGCCCAGCGAACTATCCAGTAAACAAATGCAGATAAATAAATAAATAATCTATATTAATTTTTAAACTTTTCCCAAAATTCTTTTTTTTTTTTTGCAAGAAAAAACAGTATTTTGTTGTCTCTTCACTACAATCAACACATTTTCTTTTATCCATTACGTATATTTCATATTCCCTTTCACCAGTAACTTGCCTAATAAAATTCTCCAGAAAAAATACTCTGCTTAAAAAAAAATTCTGAAATTTTTCTGCTGTCTTGCTTTGCCTTTTTTTCATCTTATTTTAATTCCTTCCATGGGTTTACCAAAAATATTCTCAAAAATTATATTATATCATTTGTTTATTTTCCCATTAACCTCACTTTTTTTTCACATCCATAATTAAATTTTATGTGATATTCTTTTACCTCCATCCTGACCTTTATTCATTTTTTTTTCATCCCATACATTTTTATACTTTTCATATAGCATCTCACCTATCATTTCTTTTTGTCTTTCTTTTACCTTTCTCATTACTCAAAGTAAATTCCGGTACTTTTTCATTATCAGGGCAACACTGCCAAAGCAGTTCCTTAAATTCCAAATCCAGTGTCAAACCTTTTTTTTTTTGGAATGTTAATCTTAACAAGTGTGTGTAACTTACAGTTTTGTTTTTAAAAATATTACCCATTTAATAATTTCACACACTTCTGTTAAGATTAACATCAAAAAGCAAACAGGGTTCGCCAGTAGATTCGGAGCTGAGGAAATGATTTGAAAGTGTTTGCCCGATAACAGAATCGTAATAACAACAGTAAATGAGTGCTATTATGGGTATTTCTACATTGTAGGCAAATCATGCATGCTATACAACGTTGTATTCAAAGAAGTCCACATCCAAATCTCTACTTAATAGTTCCTTGCCACCTTGCATCTGCGACAAAGCGATTACAGTCATGACACAGTAAGAGTTGCCTTTGTAACATCATTTCACATGCCTGAAAGAGAACGGGAATCTGTCGGATTGCATACATTCAGCATGACTGTGTTTTTACACGTTCACCACAGGGACACAGTTGATTATATGCAGTAATTGTGTTCTACATATCACCATCTGATGACTGTGGAAAAAATAAAAAACAGGGGCGTTACCTTAATTTGATGTTTTGCTGTATTTCATACTTTCCGTCTTTCGAACTTATTGGGTCAACACTGTAACGTGATCATTTAGCTGTAATGCAGTATCTTAACACTTCAGTCAAATAGATGTGTGTGAAAATTCAAATTAAAAGTTATTTACTACAAATTAATTAATTATTCAAAGTAATACTTCTTACTTTGACATGAGGTTACCGGACATGTTAGGGGACTGGATTACAGCTGAAAGATCGCATTAACAGTGTTGCCCCAATAACGGAAAAGTACCTAAATGCCTAAATGCTAAAAGTACCACCAGATTTTTTTTTAACTTCAATCCACCTTCTTCCTTTTTTATTATAAATTATCCTTCTGCTCACCGGGTTCAGTCCTGAGTCCCAAATGAAACATAAAAAAAAAAATTATAACTCTTTTTGTCTATTTGAGTATGAAACATATATATGTAGATGTGTGTATGTATATAGATTGATAGACAGATAGATAGATAGATAGATAGATGGATAGATAGATAGATAGATAGATAGATAGATAGATAGATAGATAGATAGATAGATAGATAATTAGATATAGATAGATGATATAGATCTAGAATACATATATATATATTTATATACATAACTATATATAAATATATAAATATGTATGTATGTATATATATATATATATATATATATATATATATATATATTCCCCCTATATTCCCCTAAATATGCTATTTTTCCTTA